>NC_044919.1:29912491-29942977 GCF_003576645.1 Ipomoea triloba | reverse complement strand
TTAAGCCCCCCCCCCACACACACACACAGATATATAAGCTTTCTCTTGAGATGAGTAAATTAAAGACAAAGGTTAACCATTGATTTATTAGTAGATTTCATGGCTAGAAAATAAAGAAAAACAATGAGAAAAAAAATAAAAGTTTGTAATATTTATGAAATTAATTTATTTTTAAATTTATCTATCTTGAATTATCTTAGATAAATGTATCATATTAGTCCATACTTCTAATCTCTTCTTATATATATATATATATATATAGTAGAGTTCAAGTGTGGTCGGGTCTTAACGTGTGAACAGTGCGGTCTCACCACTATGTATACAGATATACACCACTCAGTGTTATAAAATGCACCACACAAATATGCACCATTAGGTACATATCACCAAAAAACACACCACTAGGTATGCAAATATACACTACACAGTATTAGCAAATGCACCATTAGGGGCATCGGAGTTATGGTGCATTATTTAGGGTGTGTGGTGTGTTTTGTGTATTTTCATTGTGGTGCGTTTTATAACATTGAATGGTGTGAACCGCACCGACCGCACGGGAAGGCGCGGTCACATTTGAACAGATTTCTATATATATATATATATATATATATATATATACACGATTTCTGTATAATATAATTCAACACTTCTTGTCAAGTATTCATATTGGCTTCATTGTTACGGTAAAGTTTCGTCCTTCTCCTTAACGAGTAGCTGACCCATTCAAGTCCTGAATTCCTAATTTAATTTTCATATTAAACCCTCCCAGTCCACGTTCAATTCACGGTCAACCCGGCACTCATTTTCCATTCTCCCATCAAGAATTAAACCAACGAACCTATCAAAGTCATCCCCCACATGCCACGTACACGCGACGCTATGAACTATATCAAGCTTATAAATAAGCCCTGCCCCCTTTTTGCATTTCATTCCCCATCAACTTTTTTTTAATAAGTTCAGACTTCAATTCATCTGTCACTCACAAATTTCATCATTTTTAGTCCTTAACCACCCGACAAGAATTCAAGAGACAATGAGACATCAATCTGGTATTGTTTTAGGTTATGTTTTTGTGATTTTTCTACTGTGCATTGAACCTTATGAAGCCTGTAGATCTTTTCCTGGTGGCAATGAACTTTTGCTGGCATCTCTGCAAGGGAAATCAGTCCCCCCGCCGGGGCCGAATCCCGGCACCAACGGCGTTTACTCGGCTACTCTAGGTGGGAAGAACTTTGCCGGAGTTATAACGGCGGCGCGAGGTGGTTTAAAGAAGCATCTTTTGTTGCCATCTTTGCAGTGGAACACGGTTAGCCCCCCGTCGCCCAACGGCGGCACTAACGGCGCCGTTAACTCGGCCAATCTCGGCGAGAAGAACTTTGTAGGGGCGACGGAGAAGCCGTTAAAGGAGCATCTTTTGTTGCCGTCTCTGCAATGGAAAAAGGTTAGCCCTCCGGCGCCCAACGGTGGCACTAACGGCGCCGTTAACTCGGCTAATCTCGGCGAGAAGAACTTTGTAGGGGCGACGGAGAAGCCATTAAAGAAGAAACTTTTGTTTCCGTCTCTGCAAGCAGGGAAACAGGTCCCCCCTCCGACGCCTAACGGCGGCACCAACGGCGTCGTTAACTCGGCCACTCTCGGCGAGAAGAACTTTGTAGGAGCGACGGAGAAGCGAGGAAGTTCCAAAAAACATATTTTGTTACCGTCTCTATGGAAAAATGTCAGCCCGCCAAAGTCCAACCCCGGCACCAACTCCGCCGTCGCCGGAGCAAAGAACTTCTCCGGTCAGCAGCTTCCGGCGGAATCTCACAAGGCTTCTAGTTAATATTAGCGGAATTATCTCACGTATTTGACGTTCCAAATCTAACGTCATTCATTCATTCGTTCATTCTCTTTTGTCTTACCATTTTTTTTTTGATGAAAATCAATTAATTATTCATCGTCCTAGAACCATGGACGTAGTATGTATGTGACTGCATGGGCTACTCTATACGACCAACGTAGTCATGACTGAATAAAATTAATGGAGTTTATATTTTTGCAGTGCAATAATGTTTCATGTAATAGTTTACTTTAATTATATTCTACTATACTTTGAAGTATTCGATGCATGGTGTTTTGTTTGTACGTGTTGCATGATACATGGAACAAAAAGGAAAATGAAATGTATCAAAAGATCATAAATTCAATTGAATTCTTACAAACACCTTCTCAGGCAAGTCTAGTAAAAGTTTATATATTTTCACTAGTGAGATTTACCTCTTAGTTTGTGTAATTTTGCCAAAGGGCTTGTGGTCAAACTGCATAGTTGTGGTTGTGACTATAATTGTTGCATGTGTGAATACTCTTTTTATTGTGTCTATAACCCGTAGACAATGTTGCACGAAATTAATCCCAAGTGTTTATTATAAATATTTTTGGTTTTATAGTATGCATAAATATGAATGGTTTACTACTAACACTGTTTCTCTTCTTCCCTTTTGCTTTTGGGTCAAAAGTACATTTTTCCTATATATTGACCAATGACCATGTAGCACAGCTTATTCATTAGTGCTTAAATTTATATATTTTGCACCATATTTTATTGGTTAAAAATTATTTCTTTCTTCCTATTATTAGTTTTTATTGTAAGCTATTACACATGGGTCTGATTTACCTTGTATGGAGTACTAGTGGGCTAAGGTTTTCTAGTCATCTAAAAAAAATTATTATTGTTAATAGTTTAAATAAATAATATTTCATTATTATTCATGTTGTTTTTAGGAATATAATTGAACGCAATTGTCGGGGATTATTTTGTTTGAATATTAACTTTAGTACACATGATATTATTTTAATGCTTAGCTTATTTCTTAAATCTTAAATATGTGATGACTGGTCTTTTCATTAAGTTATCAGTTTATAATTTTCTTATTATAAAACCATGCCAGTCTAGCTATGTGCAACAGTCAACTGCCCACCAATTCTATTCAATTCTTCCATCCAAATTAAAATTAAATTAAACTGAGGAAAAGTTCAAAGTCATTATCATATATGTCATGATTATGCCACTACTTATCAAGCTCCTGCATATATTAAACCTTATAAATAATCCTCCCCTTCTTCACATTTTTTCCTGGAATCATAAAATTCATTCATTTTATCTATCTCGATATATCAATTCAATTTATAGTTCTGATTGAAAATAAGCAATTTTGCAACTAGGAAACGAGAAAAGACAATGAGACATCAACCTAGTATGGTTTTGGCTTTTGTTTCTATTCTTCTTCTACTAAGCATCAAACCTTTTGAAGCTTGTAGATCAGTTCCTCGCGAGGACGAACAGCATCTTTTGTTGCCATCTCTACAATGGAAGGCGGTCATGTCTCCGGCCGTGAATCCCGGCACCGATAAGGCTGTCACCGGGAAAAAGAAGAAGGGAAGTTTAAAGAAATATCTTTTGTTATTACCGTCTCTGCAGTGGAATCCGGTCACCCCTCCGACGCCCAATCCCGGCACAAACTCCGCTCTAGCCGGAGAAAAGAACTTTGCGGCTACGTTGTCCCGGAGAAAGAAGTCGCCGGCGAGTCATCTTTTACTTCCTTCCCTGCAATGGCGGCCGGTGAAGCCTCCGTCGAACAACCCCGGCCACAACCTCAAATCACCATAACCTCAATTCATTCTCTATCTCTCTCTCCAAAAACTTTTGTTCAAATTAATTAATTCTTTAGTATACTCAAAACATGCACGTAGTATGCATGGCAGCATTAGCAACTGTATATGACCAACGTTCACAAACGAATTGAATAAAATTGATGCATTTGATCTTTCGCGACTGTTTCGATCTAGAGAGGATGTATGTTGTGTGTTGAATTAATCGAATTAAACACCTGATATATTAGATATAAGAATCATGTTTCAATCACTTAATTGGTCACCCCTTGTAAGACGATCAAGAGAAGTTTCCTAGTAGGATCATAAAGATAATATGTTAGTGACATAACTTTGAAATTGCTGCATTCAAAAATCACGTTTTTCTAATTAAATGCCTAATAATCTAATATAGTGCATGATATTTTTGAAAATGTCCATATTCAAATACGTACAGCCTTTTGAGAAACATTTTTGTTTGGTGTACAAGTCAAGAGTACTTTGTCGGACTGAAATAGGTTTCCCCTCTCCATTTCAACCTCTTTCTCAAGTTTTGCGGTGTCGTAAGATACCATCAAAATTTATACCAAATTTTATATTCAAAAGTTTAGAAAATTTCCCATGCAAAAATTGACTATAGACGACACTGCCAGCAACTCATCAGCAAGTGCCATGAGCACACCTGTTATGCCGGATAAAAATACTTATTTTGTTTATATATATATATATATATATATATATATATATAATTCTAATCATATGAGAACCAATCCCTAGGTGAGAACATGTGTCCATGGTAACGTGTTGGGGTCCATCTAAGATGATCCATAGCTAAAAATTAAGAAAAAAATTAGTAGTGTATTCTGATTTCTGAAACACTTTCATTCAAGAATAATTGACTGTGTACTCAAAATCTATAATAGTGCATTCAAGTGTATGCACTATTAGTTATACGAAATGTCATATCATAATCTAGACGGATGATGCATGTAGGCTTCTCCTAGGTCTTCTTTGTACCAAACAAAATAAATAAATAATAATATATAATAACTAACTAAACTACAAAATTAATACTCAGTATTACATAGTGATTTTTATAGCAAGTTGTAACATTAATCTTTGACTAAATGATACTCCCTCTGTCCCATTTTACCTGTCATATTTACTATTCATTGGTCAAATCAACTTTTTATTTATTGCTTATTTTTTTAGCAATTTTTTATTATTTTTAAATTTAATTTTTTGTGTTTAATAGTACTTTTAATGTAGTTTCTAAATATATAAATTTTATATATTAATGATAAACTTAATATTACGAAAAATTAGATTAAAAAAAACTTCAGTCAAGCCTCGTTAAACGAATCAGACATCCAAAATGGGACGGAGGTAGTATTAATTAACAAGATCCGAATCATCGTGACCCCGCCACATCAGTCGTTATACCGTGGACCATGGTCCACAATGCATTGTGGACTATGAGTCATGGTTGATACTGCAGTTGCGTTGAACTGATACTGCAGTTGTGTTGAAAGGATACTGCAGTGGTGTTGAAAGGGAACTGCAGTTGCGTGGAACAGAGGCCGTGTCATCCATCTGGAACTGCAGTGTTAAACGGATACTGCAGTTGTGTTAAAAAATACTGCAGTTGTGTTGAACAGATGAACGACCTCTGTTCCGTGCAACCGCAGTTTCCTTTCAACACAACTGCAGTATCTTTTCAACACAACTGCAGTATCCGTTCAACACAACTGCAGTATCAGCTATGATCATGGGTCACAATGCATTGTGGACCATGGTTCACAGTATAATTTGCGCCGCCACATAATATGGATAAAACCAAACAGTTGATATGTCGCGATTTAGGTACAAATGTCCTTTATCTTTTCATTGTTTTTAATGATATAAAGCACATATAAAACGTTGGAGGCTGTACGTCTGCGCATCTGCGGTTACTGCTTAGTACTTACAATCCTCACAACTAGTCAAGTGTTAGAATTTTTTAATTTACAGAAAAGTATGCATTTGCTAATCTAATATATTCTCTAAGTAAAGTCTGCCTCATAATTCTAGTCCAAAAAAAAAAATCACAAGCTAAATTAGTCTAAATTATCATAGTTGACCGACTAAAGCCAATAAACAACTCTCGTTAAGAGTCGAATTTGAAACCTGAATTTCTACAAGACAAGGTAACATACGTGAAAAGGTTTCCTTAAGTTGAATAGAAATTGGTTATCAAGTGCAAATGTAAAATAGAGCTTATCGAGTGTAAAGACAAAAAGAAACATAATTGCAACGCTCACCCCTTTTCCTTAAGTTGAATAGAAATTGGTTATCAAGTACAAATGTAAAATAGAGCTTATCGAGTGTAAAGGCAAAAAGAAACATAATTGCAACGCTCACCCCTTTTCCTTAAGTTGAATAGAAATTGGTTATCAAGTGCAAATGTAAAATAGAGCTTATCGAGTGTAAAGGCAAAAAGAAACATAATTGCAACGCTCACCCCGTCAAGTAAGTACGAAAGTCACCCTTAGTGATGCAACGGTTTTATATGAAAGTATCGTTGCTCAAGGGATAAAAGTTGCTTTTAGTATAAAGCAGGTTGTTTTCATATCAAAATGTAAATCAGTAAAAGCACAATGTAACAAAATCTGATTCTTTGAAGAACTGCAGAGCATAATCTACACAGCAATATTCCTCTAGCAATCTATATCAAGGGAGAATATGGCCTACATTACAGTTCTTGATCAAATGCTCTAGAAAGCATGCAGCAAATCTAGATGAACAAGCAAGCAAGATTTCTTCGGTTTTACACAAATCATCAACTGTAACCTCACCTCCTACCATTGTCAGGAAACATGATGTTTCTGCTATGTAAACAACAAATGTATAGTATACATGATTAACCTGATCTATGTAGTACAATACATACTTTTCGATGGAATCACTTGGCCAGAGCAGCAGCCAGTTTTTCCTTCATCTCTTCAGCGGGGGCACCTTGAGTTTGGATAGAGAATGTATGAATCACTTCGCCATTTTCTGATATGGACATGCTAGACTCTTGTGCTGTTAATTGATGTTCTTGAAACGCCTTTATAACTCGAGAAATTGGATGAGTATCCAAAGGGCAGCCTACCCTTATGACCGCATCATCTGCCCTTTGATGAAATTCAATATCTGAAACACTAAGTGGCTTTGGCTGATTAGTTGGGACCTCCCTCTCTGCTTCCATGATCCTAACCCTTGCCTGGAGATCGGTGATGTATGCAATGGCATCACCGAGCAAAGACGCTTTATCCATCTTTGAGATATTCGGGACAACTGCTCTTAATGCATAGAACCGTTGATTAAGCTTCTCACGCCTCTGCCTCTCTGCTTCTACATGGTTTAGCGGTTCTTCTCTCCCGTTGGCTGGCTTCCGGCCTCTCTTTCTCGGTTTCTGAACATCGGGTTGAAGCAAAGCATCCTCACTTGCTTGTTCAAAACCAGACACTAACGCCTGTGAACTCAGGCCTCCAACCATTACTTGATTCACCTGGGGAAGCAGTTTCCCATCCCCATCATCACTTCGATATCCATTTGACAAGTTCCCGTAAACTTGACTACTACCTAATGCATTTATGTCATATGAATCTGAAGGATGACCACCCAATTCTTCTTCCAGTTTTGGGGCGAAACTGATGCTGATTGGCCCCGACTTTGCCCCTCCAAGACTAAGTTCTTGCCCGAATATCTTTGGAATTGCTTTTGCCGGAGCATGAGCAGATACCACCACTATTTTCTGAGTCATCTTAATCACATTCTGGTCTTCTGGAATTGCTTTTGTAGAACCAAGCTCCACAACCCCAGACTTAAGCGGAATAAACACTAGTGTCTCGAACTTGGCCAACTTCGCTAGATGTGATCTCGATTGGTAATGTTCTGAACAACTCCTAGTATCAGCAGCCCATATCGTTCTACTAGAATTAAACGACTGAGAAGGACTAGAAGGAACATCAAACGGGAACACATAATACATGGATGTGAGATAAAACATCTCCATATCCGAAACGAAATCCAACTTGTTGCCAACATTATCCTCTTCTGATCCACCAAAGCACCCACAAATCTTCCGAAGAACCTGTTTTTTCTTATCCCCGTCGACTAATGTCTGATTCACATTCCTCTCCTCACTGAGCCTCCTATTGAGCTCTGAACAATGCCCATCACCCCAAATCAAGGCAGATTTCCCAGATTTCGACTTGGCAACTTGCCAATAGATGGCATAAGCCCAATCAGACTCCTCTACAATCTTGCATAGCTCCCTCTGCACCCCTAAACACCCACTAGATGCCACAAAATCTGACAAAACATTGTTTGAAGCAGACCAAGTGAAGAAATCAACAGCATGCCTCCCTAACACCCCTTCAACCAAAGCCCTATCACTGTCATCCACACAGAACTTATCCCCCATTTTCAATTCCCAACTATTCAACAAAACTTCCTAGTTCAAGCCAATTCTACACCAATTAATTCACAACACAACAACCACAATACCTTAATTTCAACAACTACCACCTTCAAAACCTATAATACAACCCAATCTTACAACAACAACAAAAAAGCATGCAAACCCCCCCAAAAAAATTGGAAATTCACAACAGGGCAACCCTAAAAACGCGTTCTTGAAGAAAAACGCGTTGAGCATAAGATACAACAGAGAACGTTAAGCTGATATACACCGCAAATTCAACCCAGAAAAGTAACACTTTGGGGCTCACGGACACCAAAATCCGATTGCGCAGAAGGATTCAGCGCAATCAAAGCCGAGCGCACATGAACCGCAAAGAAGCAGTTACCTGAATGAGACCAAGGATGGAAACCGGGCTCGTATCGTGACAAAATGCACTGCTTTTCATGTGACTTCGTCACAAAGTTTCCGTGAGCTTCAGATCTGAATCACATCACCTGCTAATCCCTGCACAGGCGCTGTGATCTGTCTTTGAATATGAAGGAAATGTTTCTTTAGTGGAATTTTACGCAGTGAACGTTTTCCCTTTTTATAGTCCCCCGTGTACATCAATACATGTTTTTTGTTAGGGTTTGGTCGGGAAAGCATTTGGAGCAATTAAGGCAATAGAATGTCTCAAATGTTTTCAATGAATTAAGGAATTACAATCGACTCCGTTTCGATTACGAAAATTTTAATTAATTGTATGATTAAATGACTTGCAAACAAAAATAAAATTATGCTAATGTAGTAATCTAAATTTAATCTGAATTAATCTAAGAACAATGCTACGAATTTCACATGTATTTCGCTTACAAATATCGCATTTTAAAGTGTCATTATATGATTAGTTGTTAAAATTATTTATTAATTAGTGGTGAATTAATTAATTTATTGACTTTCGATGAATGAGAGTAAGGCGAACAAAAAGTTTGGATGTGAAAATCCAAATGGGAAAGGAAAATTTCCCTCAATTTAATATGCAAAAGAAGCAGTGTGGTTGGATTTGACTACTCTAATCCTAATGCTATTGCTATAATCGATCTAATCACACTGCTAGTTACAACACATGTGATTTTTTATTACTCTTCAAAAATCGACGCAAAAACTTATTTCGCATAACAATTTCATTTGTCTCTTTCATTGTATGTAGGAGTGTATGGTTTGGTCATTGGTGTTGAGTTTCGAAGGTAAATTTGTTTAAAGGGGAATAACTTGAATTATAAAATAAAAGATTGGGGGCTTGGGGCCATTGGGCTGATCGGTGGGGTTTGGAGATTCAGTGAATCCCTACCGTAGGATGAACTGATCAAGTAGACAAGTACCAGACCATCGGACGTTGTATATCATCAGATGAGCCCACAAAGTGGGCTTACACATTTGTCTGATTATCATTGGGCCCTGTAGTTAAGCCTCAGGCCCTCCACCATCCACTAGGCCTATGAGAGATGCAGGATGCTGTTTTTGTTGGATTTTGATTATGAATGTTAATGCACGCGGGCCCGTCTCATTAATTCTCAAAAAAAAAAAAAAAACATTATTCTGTGGATCTTTACATATTAAATGCTCACAATTTACATACTGAATATTCACAAAAATTGTGATGGAATTATTGCATGGACCATGGTCCACACAGCTGTGTGGACCAAAAATAAAAAATACATTATTTTTATACTGAAGGTACATTATTTTTGTACTGTAGGTACATTATTTGACAGTATGTATCAAATAATGTACCTTCAATACAAAAATAATGTACTCTAAAATAATGTACCTACAGTATAAAAATAATGTATCTTCAATACAAAAATAATGTACTTCTTATTTTTGGTCCACACAGCTGTGTGGACCATGGTCCATGCAATAATGATTGGTCCACCTTACAATTTATGGTATAACTATTGAAAAAAAAAAATCATTGTCATAGATGTGATTTATTAAAGAAACAACATTTTATGAATACTTCGAAATAATTATCTAGTCGAAATAGAGAAATACGAAGCGTACTGAGTATCTATTTTACCATATTCCAACCTTATAATTGTGTCTCCCAACCTGGACAATCGAGATACCCGTGAAATGTCTTTTCAACCTACGCGTCAACTTTAATCATTTCAATATTGATGCGTGGCACAATCGATCTGATTGTCCTGTAGCTAATCGCCACGCATCTCTCATATAGATAAGATTCCCAACATGTAGAACTATAAAAGCCAATTGGCCGCTCAGGAGAGAGGACTTTTGAAGATCAAAACTCACATAGCAAGATCAATCCATTGAGAGGTCGCTGGCCTATAAACTCTAGCAAAATACATGTACTAGCTAGGAGAATGACAATTAATAATACAACTTTCTTGATCCGATTTCGTACACTTATATACATATTTTTCATAACAATAATTAACTTTATCAAGTCTATATCGATACAAATATAACTTAACTAATAATTAGCTTTATCAAGTCTATATTAGATTGCGTTAACATTCCGTCAACCAAGTAGTTGAGTCACTGTGATTTACCAATTCATTCATCTATCGAGTTGAAGTGTGAGGACCTATATGAATAAAGAAATTCACTTTTATGGACAAGATTAGATTAACGTATGATATATGAGTTTAGCATTTTAAACTCAACTAATACAGGATAAGTCTGCTCAAATACCATACTCGCTTCCTTGTACGTGTAATCATATCTTAATTAAGATAATCTTTTTTTGAAGAGTTAATTAAGATAATCCAAATAATACAAATTAGGCATTTAGATATGGCTTTGTGTGAAGAGTCAACCAAACAATTAATGTTCACACCTTATTGTGGGGATAATGTTTTTATGGTCGTCATTGATGATGAAATTGGCTTCAATTTCTTGCACACAATCAATTTGTTTGGCTTCAACTGGCCTGGCTTCAATTTATGATATATTATAAGTTTGAATCTAAATATAAAGGTTACTTTTACTAGGGATGTACTTTGACGTAAATTTTGAAATATATTTTATTAATTTTTCATTCTCGGTAAGTTTTAAATACAGTTATATACGTTAATAAAACAAATTTTATAAATTTATCTTGTTTTGAATTGATTAATCAGTTTGATAATTTGTAAACTTATTTTGTTTTGAATTGATTGATCACTTCGATGATTTGGTGTCAAAGCAAATAAATTGTAGAGAATGAGTGTGGAAGGAGGAAAACGTGTTTTGTTTCCTTTCCAAATTTCCATAAATTCATTGAATATTCAATCTTGACAATGCATTGCCATATAATCTTCAAAATTTAACAAGTTAAAACCATTTAAAGATAGTCAAAATATGTAATTTTTTTTAAAATGAACCATCAAAGTGAGTTCGACATCCAATTGCGACAACAATTAATTTTCCTAAGAATATATCTAATTGAATAATATAGTGGCCTTGGTTATATTGTTGGGTATATAGTCTACTTTTGGGTATGGATGTCAAATGTGGAATACGAAGAGGATTTCGAATAGAACAAGGAAGAGAGCTCTTTGTGTCGTGTTGCATGAACATTATATTACTTTTAAAAGTTTAATATCTTTTGATGGATGACGGGTTGACAAGTTTTCGACAGGCAAACACGAATTTATGTTTGACCCAGACCGAGAGAGTAATGGAAAACGAAGAAAAAAACTGCAAAATGAATTGCGTAGAAGGAAAGACGAAATGGTGTTTCTGTTGCTTTGTTTCTGTCTTCTACTGACCATGCAAGAAGCTATATATAGCATGAGGTCAAACAACTTTCTCTACGCAGGACACACAGTTGGCATAGTTATAATGCCTCCACGTCTCAAAGACGGACGTGGACAAGGAGATTAAGAGCATCTACAACAATGGTTAATTGGAGGTTTATAGTACAATAGCATATGACATGAAAGAGAGAGAGAAGAAAAATGATCTCCTACAAAATGTGATTTTTAGTACAGTAATTTTGCAGATGAAAAAGGATGGAGTGTTGTGCAACAATGGCGCCCAGCGAGGGGTTGCAGTGCACGCGCCTGACAATACCTTTTATATATATATATATATATATATATATATATATATATTATTATTAATATATTCTAAAGTTAGATTTGCCCTTATTTTTTCTTTCCTAATCACACCCATAAAAAATTATCAAAAATCGTGAAAAAACTACATGGATAAGGATGCTCTAACTCAGCCAGATGCAAACCACAAAAATAGGAAAGAGATAAATAAGCCTTCTTTATTGAATGGTTTTCCCCAAACATATATAAGCTCCCTAAAGCTTTATGAAGGTGCAATAGAAGGGTAACAATCACATTTTTATCATATTTTTGACTTTTTGTGTAATATAAAATAAATCGCTTTCGAGTTCAAGGTAATTGGTGTATGATCATTTACTACATCATTGTATTGAAAGATGATTGCTGACGGAAAATCAATTACTTTTTGTAAGAAATGATTATTCTTTTGCATTTTTCACCCCTAACCTTTCGTATTGTGTTATTGAATTAAAAAGGTGGACTACATTGAATAGTTAAAATATTTTTATAAATAAAAAGCATTCGAAGTCAAACGTTGACAAAATAGAATAAACAAAAAAAAAACCTAGCATAATTATTTTTGACGTATGAATGTGGCGTAATCTCGTATTCAAGTACGCTAAATAGGGTAATGTTTTCCATATGTCAACTTCCATTGACGTCATACCACACATAACCACAAATAATTCAACAAAAGAAAGACAAAAGCAATTGAAAGAGTTAAACTAATAAATTCCTGCAAAATGTGAAAACCTTAAAGAAACTTCCAAAAATGCGTATAAAAGGGATGGCTATTGCATTTCCAGTCCAAACCATTTCATTCATCCATCAATCTTCCCAATTTCCAGTTAAGAAATTATTAAAAAAATGTTGAATCTTGAGATCTCAACTTCTCTGCTCCTTTGCATTGTTCCTTTCGTCTTCTTCCTCTTCTTCAACTTCACCAAATCCAGTAAAATCCCAATAGCGTACCCTCTAATCGGTTCTTATTTCTCCCTGTTGAAGAACAAGGACCGCCGGCTTCAATGGATTACCGACGTAATTAAGAGCACTCCCAATCTGACGTTCACCCTTCACCGCCCTCTGGGTTTCCGCGTAGTGTTCACTGCGAATCCTTTGAATGTTCAGCACGTCCTCAAGACGCGCTTTCCTATCTACCGGAAAGGGGATTTCTCGAGGAGCATTTTGGATGATTTTCTCGGCGACGGGATCTTTAACACCGACGGCGAGAGCTGGAAGTTCCAGAGACAAGTCGCCAGCCACGAGTTCAACACTAGATCTCTCAGGAAGTTCGTGGAGACCGTGGTTGATACGGAGCTCTCCGACCGCTTGATTCCGATTCTTGATTCTGCGGCTAAGAACAAAACGGTTCTTGATTTCCAGGATATTCTTCAAAGATTCGCTTTTGATAATATCTGCAAGATTGCTTTCGGGTACGATCCGGGGTATCTGTTACCGTCTCTTCCGGAAGCGAAATTTGCCGTTGCTTTTGAAGAGGCTGTTATGATCAGTAGCCAAAGATTCAATGCTGTTAGCCCTCTGATCTGGAAATTGAAACGTTTGTTTAACGTTGGATCCGAGAGGAAGCTCCGGGCTGCTGTTGACGAGGTTAGAGAATTTGCCAAAAAGATTGTCAGAGAGAAGAAGCAGGAGCTGGAGGAGAAGTCAACGCTGGATTCCGTTGACTTACTGTCCAGATTCTTGAGCTCCGGCCACTCCGACGAAAATTTCGTGATGGAAATCGTGATAAGCTTTATACTGGCGGGTCGGGACACCACGTCAGCGGCGCTGACGTGGTTTTTCTGGGTGGTTTCCCGGCACCCCGAAGTAGAAAATGAAATCTTAAAAGAGGTAAGGTCAAAATCGGAATCCGCACTGTATGATGAAGTGAAGAACATGGTTTACACTCACGCTGCGCTTTCTGAAACCATGAGGCTTTACCCGCCGGTCCCCATAGATTCAAAAGCGGCCGAAGAGGATGACGTTTTGCCGGACGGGACCATCGTGAAGAAGGGGTGGAGGGTAGCTTACCACCCCTACGCGATGGGGAGGGTGGAGGACATCTGGGGGAAGGACTGGGCGGAGTTCCGCCCAGAACGGTGGCTAGAAAGGGACGGTGCGGGTAATTCTGGGAATTGGAGCTTTGTGGGAAGGGACTCGTATGCTTATCCGGTGTTTCAAGCCGGGCCGAGGATTTGTCTGGGGAAAGAAATGGCTTTCCTGCAGATGAAGAGGGTGGTGGCCGGTGTTTTAAGGCGGTTCAGGGTGGTGCCTGTGGTGGCTGAGAATGGTGTCGAACCAGACTTCATAATGTATCTAACCTCAAAAATGAAGGGTGGTTTCCCGGTCACAATTGAGGAAAGGTTAAGTTCCATATAGACTTATAAATTGAGCAGGGCCAAGGTAAATTTTTTGGTGACAAAGATAACTCAATGAATCCTTTCGATAGATTGTGAGCAAGATAGACTTATAAATTAAGTGTTTGTACATCTTATTTATTTCACATGTTTGTGTTATTTATCATAATGAATAAAAATATTATTTTTATCTACAATTTTAATAACATATTTAATATATTATATTATTTTTGAAATACTCATTCTTTACAAAGTAGTATGACGAGGATACCATCACACGAAATGATGGTTGGCATATAATATATTATATAAGTAATAATGTATATAATTAACTACTAAAGATATTATGGATACATAGACTCATAATCTTTTAACCATGTTTACCTAATGATCAAATTGTTTAGTAGAGATGTGATACGTATGCTCATAACAACTGTTTTACTATATTGTATTTCAAATAATGCAATATTTAATGTTTAATTTTTAATGTTAATGTTAGTAGATAATAATATTTAATTTAGTAATCTACCTATTAAAATCCACTAATCAATGACATGGTACGGTGCCAGATCTATAGATTTCAAAATCTTCCTTTTTTTTTTTTTTTGGAAATTACAAATTGGAGGGGCAAACCCCAGGCTGAGGGATAAGAAACAAACAGCCTACTCTGTCTCCAGCATGAGACGTTCACTCACCACTCCCATTTGATCATTACACACAAGAGTATTGCAGCCAGGGGGTGAGGAAACAAAAATAATACAAGGCTCCCTCCTATTAGCAGCAATCAAAGCCAAAAAATCAGCAACAAAGTTTTGTTCACGGAAGACATGTATAACCGTCGTGCACCCACTTCTGCGAATTAACTCTCTGCAACGAACCTTCAGGGCTCCCAGCTGATGATTGCTCTCGTTGGTACCATTGAGAGCCTTTTCCATCTCTTTGCAATCAGTCTGCACCTCTATGTTAGGGATTCCTTTAGATTCCGTCCATCGCAGGGCCAACTCCAACGCTCTCAGTTCAGTTTCCAAAGGGTTGCTTGCTTGGAATGAGAAAGAGCAACCTTCAATCCATCTACCGTTTTTGTCTCTAAAGATAGCGCCTCCTCCTGCAAGTGTATAATCTCCTTTAAATGATCCATCGACATTAAGAACCAACGGAGAATCAGTCTGTCTTTTCCAACGAATTTGTTTTGTTACGTATGTCCCCTGGGGTTTCCCGCATTAGTGATATTATTGTTATTTATATTATAACCTATGATGTTGTATTAGTGGTTAATATGTAGTCAATAGTTAGGGTCTATTAGTCAGGAGACATATGTGTTACTTTCCATATAGGACTCTACCTTCCAATTGTATTGTTCAGATCAGTAATACTATCGTTCATTTGGTATCAGTTGCGATAGGTTAGGATTTTCTCGGCTTTCCTCCTTCTTTCCCGTAAACAGATACATGGCCACTCCTCCCACCACCGGTGCGGTTACCACCGCCTCTCCTCCGTCACCGGCTCCAACATCCCTATCGTCGGCAAATCATTTTCCGACGATCAAACTCAACGCCAGGAATTACCTATTCTGGCGGACACAAATCGTCCCTTTCCTTCGTGGACAGGGTTTACTAGGTTACGTCGATGGCAGTCTCCCGTGCCCTCCGGTGACTGCACCGTCCGCTGCTCCGACCACAGCCGACGCACCCGCCACCCTACCTTCTCCTCCTTCTCCGGCGTATTTGGCGTGGATGTAAGAACAAATAATAAAAGGTCAAAAGTATGAGTCCACTAAACTCCACTATGACCTTAAATCAGGGATACACTAACACCTAAATTAGGGATCCACTAATTTATGTTTTGTTCTTATTCAGAAAGTGGTGCAAATAATTAAGAATAGGAAAATTTTCATGATTAGTGCATTGATGGAATGCAACTATATAAAGGCCATCAAAATCCCCCTCACTGCTTGATATACAGTCTTGTACACCATCTGAGAGAGTTGAGTCAAGTGAGAGAAAAATAATTAGAAAGCTCAAGCAACAGCAGTAAGCAGATCAGGCAATCATCAAACAAATAACTATGGCTGGAGGTTAGATCCTATATTTCATATACTTCAGTTCAGTTTTAATTCTTACAGTGGATTCAGCAAGATCATGTGATCTTGTCGATGATCATCTCCTCCCTCACGAACGAGGTGATGTATCTGGCTGTAGGTAAGGACACATCCCGCGCCGTTTGGGACTCCATCACGGCAGCGCTGGCGTCCTCCTCTCGCTCACGATGTTTGAGCCTTCTGGGCCAATTACAGACTCTCCAGCAAGGTAACGGCACACCGGCTGAGTACTTGGGCCAAGCACAAATGTTGGTCGAAGCTCTTGCTCTCGCTGGCCGCCCTCTGTCGCCCGACGAACAGATACTGTACGTGCTTCGTGGTCTGCGGCCTGAATTCCGAGCCATGGCCAGTTCGCTGACGGTCGCCGGTACCCCGGTCACTCTTCCGCAGCTTGCTGATCACTTGCAGGCTCAAGAGTTCATCCATTCGGATGACTTCACCGTGCCTGATATCTCGCAGGGTGCAGGGTCGCCGACAGCCTTTTTTGCTGGACGTGGCAGAACCGGCAACAGCAATGGTGGCCGCCACTTTTCTTCCGGTCGCGGTCGGCAAGGCCGTGGCAGGGGCGGCGGCGCACAGGGCAGGGGACGCGGCGGTACACCACGCTGCCAGATCTACAGGTCTCACGGGTATACCGCCGTGTACTGCTACAAGCGGTACTCTGACCGGTCGGAGGCTCATGCGCACGTAGCATACTCCGATGACAGTGTTGCACCGACGACGCCTGAGGCTTGGTACCCCGACACTGGCGCGACGTCACACGCCACTCCAGATGCGCGCATGCTGGATCAATCTGAATTCCCAGTCTCGTGGAGCTAGCAAAGGCTCTCCTGATCTCTATTTCTTGCATTTTTAACCTTTCAAAACCTTCCTTTATTATATTGTAATGGTAAGATTTTAAAATATACCAATGAAACTAGAGAAAGATCATGTTTGGTAACGCATTTAGCGTAGAGAAGATATGGTACGGTGCATTGACCACTATTAAATGTTTGACTTGGTTAAAGTGTTTGATTAATTAGCTTTTTGTAGGGGATGGAAGCTTAGACCATTTATAAAGCCTTTCAATGGGTTTGGGATAAGAAAATCACAAAACTTTGGAGGATTAGGAGCGATGCCTGATGGAATGTGCACTGTGTGCACAGTGAGATAAAGAGGAAAACAGAGAATGGATATTATTGAAGGGAAAGAAAGATATTTGTTACAGAGTCTGAATTAAGAAGTATGAAGAAATGGTATGCTACAGTGGCTTATATACACAATGCTAGGGGCGGTTATAACAAAGTATAATGAATGGACCTAATGCCCTTCACTATTTTCTTCTTCCTCCAACACCCCCCCCCCCCGGTAAGCTGGAGCATGCAAGTCTTTGCATGCTCAGCTTAGAATGAAAGTGAGAGAGACAAAATGCTTTTTCCTATAAACTTGAACATCTTATGGAGATGGGCTCTGCTTCTAGCATCTGAAATGAGTGCTGATCTCATCTGCATGGATCTATTCCATCTACTATAACTCATTTTCATGGATATGTTCCAAGGATTTCAGTTTGTCTTCATGGATCTGCTCCATGTACTTCTATTCATCTTCGTGAATCTGCTCCACGTTCTATTAATGTCCAACTACTGCTTTGAAAAAAAAAGGGAGGATTAATGAGCACTGTGTTCATACTCTTCATGGATCTGCTCCATGAACTAAGCTTGAAAATTGTTAAGGAAAGGATTAACGAGCAGGAATTAATTCATAGTAGATGGAGTTGACTGTGAATCAACATACTGCAAGACACCAAAAAATTCTTGTCTGACCATACTCAGACACCCAACTCTCTGGCCATACAGTCCCATATTTTTGGCATATGACTGGGAACATCCAACTTGATGACCATCCTCAATGAATATCTGGATAGCTCTGGCATCCTTCTTTGTGTTTCCACNCCCCAACCCCCCCCCCCCCCCGGTAAGCTGGAGCATGCAAGTCTTTGCATGCTCAGCTTAGAATGAAAGTGAGAGAGACAAAATGCTTTTTCCTATAAACTTGAACATCTTATGGAGATGGGCTCTGCTTCTAGCATCTGAAATGAGTGCTGATCTCATCTGCATGGATCTATTCCATCTACTATAACTCATTTTCATGGATATGTTCCAAGGATTTCAGTTTGTCTTCATGGATCTGCTCCATGTACTTCTATTCATCTTCGTGAATCTGCTCCACGTTCTATTAATGTCCAACTACTGCTTTGAAAAAAAAAGGGAGGATTAATGAGCACTGTGTTCATACTCTTCATGGATCTGCTCCATGAACTAAGCTTGAAAATTGTTAAGGAAAGGATTAACGAGCAGGAATTAATTCATAGTAGATGGAGTTGACTGTGAATCAACATACTGCAAGACACCAAAAAATTCTTGTCTGACCATACTCAGACACCCAACTCTCTGGCCATACAGTCCCATATTTTTGGCATATGACTGGGAACATCCAACTTGATGACCATCCTCAATGAATATCTGGATAGCTCTGGCATCCTTCTTTGTGTTTCCACTGGCAAATCCTTGATATGCCGTATCAAAGAAGGCAAAATGTCCCTTGACCTTAAGCTGGTGAGAGATCTCCTTCCATTGTTCCTCTGTAGGGTCTACTCCAGTAGGATTATGAGCACCTCTCCAAATGCTATGATGATTTGACCAAGTGGGGACATGAATTAAAATTTGTGAATCAGGACAAAAATGCTTTTGGAAGTTTGTAAAATTTCGGCATGCATCCATCCTAGATAGAGATTGAATGGCTCCAATATGCTTGTCTTTTATCAAATCATAATTTTCCTTATAGTCCATATTCAGAGATTCCTCAATCATGTTAACGCTTCCTCCAATTTGAAGATATTCCATGTTAAAACCACCAGCGATTCTCCGTTCTGCTTCCCGGACACACTCGAGCACTACCGGCTTTCCATTATCGTCACGGTAAGCTCCAACTCCGACATTGACTTTGTTGGGGCTAAGATCTACGAGGAAAGCTTGAGTGATGCCGAGGATCGGATCTTTTGGAGTCGGATCGACACTTTGCCACCATAACGACATAGATTGCGCTCCGACAACCGTGCTGGACTTGAATATCATACCAGAAATTACAGCTCAAAAAAGCGCCATGACTAGACATAGAGAGATATGCAGGTATAGAGATGATCGGAGCGAGAAAGATACGGCGGAGACATCGATGGAGGAGTAGATCTATTTGTCGATCTCGGAGCAGTCCAAAAACCGATTAAAAACAACAATATTATTGATAGCAGCAAAGCTTGTTTCATTTACGAATGTATGATTCCACTGCTTGAAAAGCTCTAAATGCTGTTGTCTCTTCCTGCAACTGAATTTGAACCACGCATGGTCAATGAAGCAGTTTTTACTGCCGTCGATCTTGAAGGAGAAGCGGTCAGGCGATCTCGCGACGTTCCGCCATTCGCCGTCGCCGATTAGGTTTTGGTGATCTTCTTCGCCGTCGGAGCACTCCAATCTGAAGGAGTCATCTTCCTTGACAGCATCCTTAATCTGATCAGATAACTGAATCGGAAAAGATAACACATCCTCGATTGGCTTCTCTTCAACAGCCGGCAGACGGTGGGCGATCTCCAGGCGTCGACTCGCCGGTGCCGGAAGCTGCAGCGGCATAGCTCCCTCATCGGCGAGCTCTGATACCATGATGGAATATGCACTGTGTGCACAGTGAGATAAAGAAGAAAACAGAGAATGGATATTATTGAAGGGAAAGAAAGATATTTGTTACAGAGCCTAAATTAAGAAGTATGAAGAAATGGTATGCTATAGTGGCTTATATACACAATGCTAGGGGCGGTTATAACAAAGTATAATGAATGGACCTAATGCCCTTCACTATCTTCTTCTTCCTCCAACAATGCCAAAGAAGTGATTGAATGGATCAATGGTGAGGTCACCCTTCTCGAACCTACGAGGGACATCATTCGTGCGTGTAGGGATTGGGTTCGTAAAGACTGGAAAGTGAAGATCACTCATATCCCGCATGAGTATAATTTTGTTGTTGATGAACTGGGTAAGGTAGCTATCAAAAAGAGCTGCGATTGGATTGAATTTGACGGTCCTCTGAGTTTTATCCTCAAGAGCCTTGAGTTTGACAAGAGGGATGTTTCTTTACTGGTTTGAGACCTAGGCACTAGCATGGTCCTGGTGTTCCCCCCCTCCCCTAAAAAACCAGCTTTTTTTGTAATAGCTCATTACTTCAAAACGCAAAAATTCAAAAAGTTAACTATTCAAAAGAGCTTTACCCGTCAATTTTTTTTTACAAAATCATTTTATGGTGTTAACAACTATTTTTCAAGCACCCCAAAATCTTTGCCACCCTTGCAAGATCTCAATTGGACTGTCTTCTTTCACTCAAGTTTCTTCCCTCGCCACCTTCTATGTAAAGTGTCTTTAGTCCCCTCTCCCTTTTCCAAGCCTACTGCCCATTTATCATTTGGTCACGCTTCCCTCCCGTTTAACTCATTTACTCTTTGTGACTCAACTCTCGGGGTGTTTTAAAAAGAAATTAAAAAAATTATTTAAAAAAAAAAAAAAAAACTCTTGGGCCAAGATTTCTAGTTGACTAGAGCTCATCCATTTGGGCCTAACGTCAATCCATGGGGGACATGGCCATCTCGGGGGGCCAGTAAAATGTAGGTTTGAATTTTTATTTTTATTTTTTAGAATAAAAACTTAATACATTAAATCAGAAACCAGAATGTTCGCAAGAAACAGAGGAAGAGAGTACAGTCACTCCCCGCAACTTGACTCAGAAACGGCTTCCCGAACTAAAATATCGGCAGCACGATTCGCAGATCGCCTAGCAAACCGAAAAACTACATCATGAATCTGGGATGCAGTTTCTTTTACATCATCAATAATAAGTCCAAAAGAAGAATTAAAAGAGTCAGAAGATTACGCGTAAAACACAAGTTCGGTATCGGTTTCAACATTCAATTTAGTCTTTGACTATAGTGATTTTATTTATTTATTTTTAAATAATTTTTTGTACTTAATTAGGTTCTTAACTTTGATGGTTTTACCCAATTAGTCCTTCGATGTTAGAAGTCAGGACTAAATTGAGAAAATCAGTATAGTCAATAACTAATTTGAATAAAATCACAATAGTCGAAGACTAACTTGGGTAAAACTACTATAATTGAAGACTAAATTAAGTATTAATAGAGATGAAATTACAAAGTTATTTGAACAAACAACGCAATTGAAAAAACTATCAAAGTCAAATATAAGTACAAAAGTCGTTTAAAACTAAATAAAAAAAATTCGCTACCGTCAAAAACTACATTGGATATTAAGTTGAATTAAAATTTGTAAATACTTTTAATTCTTTCTTTCACAATTAGTAGGTTTAGTGTTTAGTGATTTTGTCACCGCTGACGAGCCATGGACAACTTTTATCTCTTCTTCTCTCAAAAGGTTAAATCCCCAACTCCAAGAGCCCCACGCCCCGGTCCGACAACTTTTATCTCAAAGGTGTGGGAGGTGCTAATAGTTTCCTTCGACATGAAAGTCCAAATCAAGATCTAGATATGAAAATTAATCATTATATTAATATATTATATAACTATCTGTTAAACACAATCATCATATCAGTTGCCTTAAAAAATTGTTTCCAATTCCTAATATTATGTTTTCATATGACTGGAGTCAAACTAGATAAATATTTAATTAGCAAATGAGCATGGATAGAAGAAAGCATGGTTTGATTAATTGGTTCCCAAAAACTCATTGAAATACCCCTTAGAGCCTAAACGTTTTGACTCTTTTTATTTTTTTTTCCCCAAAAGAAGTTAATTTCATGCGCAAATGAAAGTTACTACCACTATCCAGTTTTAAATTTAATAATTAAATATAACATTCTCATTTTGCATACTACACTGGAATAATGTTTAATCCATACAAATTCTTGAACATGAACAGTGAATGCGAGTTTTTTGTATTACATGAAAAAAAAAAAGTAATAAATTATATAAGTAGAGTTAATATGATTATAGTGATATTTTGACCTCTAGTTCTTGACTCGATTTTTTTTTTAATGCACGGAGAATCATCAAACAATAACCCTAAGGGTGTGTTTGGTTCGCACATAGGAATCGGAATCGGAATGGGTATCAAATACTTGGTAATGGTAATGGGTTTTGGTGAAAGTATTTAACATGTTTGGTAAGTGGGTGGAATGATTATTAATAGTTGAGGAAAAAAGGAGGAAGGGAGATGAAACCCTTATTTAATAAGGGTATGGGTTTTGTCATTAATGAGGTATTCCAAACTCATAGTAGCATTCACAAAACCTATCAACCAAACACAAACAATCACTTTCATACCCATTCCTTATGCCTAAACCCACCAACCAAACACACCCTAAATAACTACACAAATTTGGACTAGGCAACGACTATAGAACGTACGGTGCAAAATTAATTGACTAGACAAGACCCTTTGAAGATGTTTATAAGATAAAGTTATGGACCTGAATCATCAAAATAAGTTGCCATTCAATCAACATATAAATTAACTTTCTTATGAATATATTTAATCCAACAAAACTAGCTATTTGCTATGTGTAGCATCTGAGCCGAAAGATGATTAGGCAGGAAAAGTGAATTACATTTTTGCGCGAGAGACTGTGGCATTTTGTCATATTTGCATGCGATAATGTTTCCCATTGACGTCATACCACACGTCCACACAATGAAGCAAATAGTTCAACGAGTAAAGAGTTCGTAAGAGACTCTCAAATTCTACTCCATCAATTATACTATGACAAATATGAATAGGTAGTCCAGAAAAATTATCTACATTCAAAATTTGTAAGAAAAATAAAGTTGAAAATAGAATTTGAAAATACAGGTACTATTTTTCATAAGTGAACTGTAAAAAAGACGGAAAGCAATTGAAAGAGTTGCAGTGATTGATGCAAATGTGGAAACGTTGAAGAAACTTCCAAATATATGGTAGGGTTTGATTTCAATTCCTCCAACAAAAGAATTTCGTAAGAGCTGAGTTTTAAAAAAAAATTAAAAGAAAAATCACAGCCGCCAAAAAAAAATTGATTGTTCACTGCATGTGCTTTGTGACGTATTTGCATGCATAATGTTTTCCATCGACGTTGTACCACACGCGCGCCGCCAAACAATTACACAAATAGTTCAATGAGTAAGACAAGAGTCAACAACGATGACGGAAAGCAATTGAAAAGAGTTGGAGTGAAAACCTTAAAGAAACTTCCAATAATCCTTATAAAAGGAATAGCTATGCATGCTGAGCCAAAGCATTCATTAAGAAACTATTCCAAAAAAAAAAAAAAAACAAACAAACAAACAAAAAAATGTTGAATCTTGAGCTCTCAGCTTCTTTGCTCATTTGTATTGTTACTTTCGTCTTCCTCCTCCTCTTCTGCAACTTTACCGGCCTCATCACATTCTCATCCAAATGCGGTAACGTCCCAAGAGCGTACCCTCTTGTGGGTTCTTATTTCTCCATGTTGAAGAACAAGGACCGCAGGCTTCAATGGATTGCTGACGTGCTTAAGAGTACTCCCAATCTGACGTTCACCCTTCACCGCCCTCTTGGTTACCGTCAAGTGTTCACTGCGAATCCTTTGAATGTGCAGCATATCCTCAAGAAGAAATTTCCTGTTTACCCCAAAGGGGATTATTCCAGGAGGATTTTGGGTGATTTTCTCGGCGACGGGATCTTCAATGCCAACGGTGAGAGCTGGAAGTTCCAAAGACAAGTCGCCAGCCACGAGTTTAACACCAGGTAATTGAAGCATTGAAGCATGTGTTTCATCCAACTAAAAGTTTAATAAAGGAATGCATTCTTAAATTTATATATTATATATTATTTGATATTAAATTGAAGCATATGCTCGATCTATCTGTTATATGTAACTTTGTTATTAAATTAAAACATATATGCTAAATCTCAATTAAAATTTTAAATTAATAGTTGGAGTGAATGTTTGTATGTTCAACACAGGTCTCTGAAGAAGTTCGTGGAAACGGTGGTTGATACTGAGCTGTCTGACAGGTTGATTCCGATTCTGGCCTCTGCTGCTAAGAACAAAACGGTTCTTGATTTCCAGGATATTCTTCAGAGATTCACTTTTGATAATATCTGCAAGATTGCTTTCGGGTACGATCCTGGGTATTTATTGCCGTCTCTCCCGGAAGCGAAATTCGCAGTTGCTTTTGAAGAAGCTGTTAAGATCAGTAGCCAAAGATTCAATGCTGTTAGCCCTCTAATCTGGAAATTCAAACGTTTGTTTAACGTTGGATCCGAGAGGAAGCTCCGGGCTGCTGTTGAAGTGGTTCAAGAATTTGCCAAAAAGATCGTGAGAGAAAAGAAGCAGGAGCTGGAGGAGAAGTCGGCGCTGGAATCTGTTGACCTGCTGTCGAGATTCTTGAGTTCCGGCCACTCCGACGAAAACTTCGTGATGGAAATCGTGATAAGCTTTATACTGGCGGGTCGGGACACGACTTCGGCGGCTTTGACGTGGTTTTTCTGGTTGCTTTTCAGGCACCCCGAAGTGGAAAACGAAATCTTGAAAGAGGTGAGGTCAAAATCGGAATCCGCAGTGTATGATGAAGTGAAGAACATGGTTTACACTCACGCAGCGCTTTCTGAAACCATGAGGTTGTACCCGCCTGTCCCCGTAGATTCAAAAGCAGCCGCAGAGGATGACGTTTTGCCGGACGGGACCGTCGTGAAGAAGGGATGGAGGGTAGCTTACCACCCCTACGCGATGGGGAGGGTGGAGGACATCTGGGGGAAGGACTGGGCGGAGTTCCGCCCAGAGCGGTGGCTAGAAAAGGACGGTGCCAATGATTCTGGGAATTGGAGCTTTGTGGGGAGGGACTCGTATGTGTATCCGGTGTTTCAAGCAGGGCCAAGGATTTGTCTGGGGAAAGAAATGGCTTTCTTGCAGATGAAGAGGGTGGTGGCCGGTGTTTTAAGGCGCTTCAGGGTGGTGCCTGTGGTGGCTGACAAAGACGTGGAACAGGTCTTCATAACTTATTTGACCTCAAAAATGAAGGGTGGTTTCCAAGTGATGACTGAAGAAAGGTCGACCGCAGCTGATGAGTGATGCATGAATACTGAATTACTGGGCAAATAGTTTTACTCCGTGTAGGTGTTTGTACCTCGTCTTTACCCAGAGGTCTATGTTAAGGCCTGTGTTATTTATGTACTTTTGAAATGTTTGTTATAATAAAGTTATACGGAGTATATGTTTTTGAAATGAGTATTCTCTCCAGACTACACAAAGCAAGCAAAATCAAAATGTTCAAAAACTCCTAGCATTTCACAAAGAAGCATCACTCCATGTATCGAATTACATGAGTAAAATACAAGCTTCAGTTTAACGGTCCAAGGTATATAAGAACAAAAATAAAACAGCCAAAAAAGAAATCCTAATGTAATTTAACTCACTGCAATTCTCATCATTCAAAGTGTGGTGCAACGTACAAAATGCTTCCCTCAGTCCATAATAAAGGTAGTTAGTAGAACTTGTGATAACTTAATAACCATAGTTGCCTCCATACACAGAACTGTAATCTGATCCATGACCATGTCCTGTGTTTCCGGCAGCAGTTGTCGGCGGGGAACTGTATACGTGACCATGAGAAGTATACGGGTTATAACCTTGTGTAGGCGGTCCACCAGCAGAACTTTGCATATTGCTTGTAGCATCAGCAATAAAATTCTGCAATGGAGAATTCAAAGGCCCGTGAGACTAAATCCGAAGATTACAAGTAACTTCATTATGTAAGTGTAAAATGGGCAAACACTTTTTTAGTAAGTAGACACTACTGCGTATTTTACTAGACTAGAATCACGGAAAAGAGATTATGCAAGTGTGCATAGTAACATGACATATATAAGCATGCACCATATAACACAATAGACACAATAATTATGCAAAAGTACCTGTATTAACTGCTGGGCAGTTTGGACTTGTGAGGCAGTCCCATTTATTTCAATAGTCATCTCGCCGGGAACACCTCTTGTTTCCTGTATGGCAATAGTTGCACCACTGGTGCGGCGAATATAGCTAATATTTGAACCAGAGGTACCAATTACAGCATCAGCATATGACAAGGGAATTTGCATGTTTTGTGTGACCTAATAAACCAAAAAGCAGCAAAACACAGATTGGTGAGAAGAAGTGTTAATTACAAAACAGCACTTAGAAGGATTCCAATATTTTATTTTATTTCAGTTTTTATCTTGACAAGTCAGGATTTCTATGGTATGTTTTTAGAAAAGCAAAAATGGTGAACTATACTCACCTTTGTAACCATTGATTGTTGTGGCTGCATACTTGTTGCATGAGCTCCCATTGATGCATCTCTATCATACATAGGCAGGGGCTGGCGTGATTGTTTGTCCAAAGGAGGCATGTCCCCTGGTGGATAGTAATTATCATATTGACGAGGTGGTGGCATATATTGAGGGCTTGGTCCAAAACCAGGTCCACCACCAGCATTCACGGGAAAACCAGAATGAGGGGGTGCCCAAGATGGGGTTGGACCAGGTGGGGGCATGTTTTGGTTTCCACGTGGATTAGGCATTTTCATCTGAGCAAAAACAAAATTAAAATCAAATGATCAAGATATATGTGAAAGAAAACTCTAGATATTTTACTTCTTGAATTTATAGTTTATACTGTCAAATTCAAAAGACAAGTTGCAGAGTTACCTGCATTTCAAACACCCCTATAACACTACGATCAACCAAAAATTTTCTTAGATGTGAAGCAATCATTTCCACTGCTTTATGAACACCCGCAGGCTCCCCCTGTACCTCAACAACGCTATCCTCTGGTAGAGCAAAAATGGGCAGGTGCTCTGAAGAAAATTTTCAAATAGAATCTATAAGAATTATGGTAGAAAAAAGACACTTCTGAAGATCAAATAGAAAACAGCAGAGTTCCAATGGAACCATCATTGAAATTAGCAGAGTAGCTTTTATGTATCTTTTACTCCATAAATCAGCAATTAATATCAACAAGAGGTGATGAAAATCCTGAACAAAGCCAAGAAGACATCTCAAAACATTACAAAGAGCACGATCAAATGCAATGACTTGATCTTGCTTAGTAAAAAAAAAAAGAACAGAAAAACAAACCCAACTCAATGAATTCTTGGCCAAAAGGTTAGCAGGTAAAATTCTTTCATAGAAAAATTTCAAAAATTATATTAAAAAAATAATTTACCTTCTCCAAGCACTCGGATAGTACACTGAGAAGCATCCTGGATAGACTTAATAGTGGTCCCCTGCTTCCCTATCAAACTTCCTGCCTGAGTAGCTGCCACAAGTAGCCTTGTGCAAACTGTTCTTGCATTGCCTGATGGAGCTGCAGCTGAATCTGAGTCAATATCATTTACACGCTCATGGACCCTTAGTAGACCATCCATTGCAGGAGAAATAGAGAGATCAGGCTCTTCTTTGGCAGAAATCATCACCTGAACAGTGTAGTAAATTATGTGTCAAACATGCATACAAATCCCAAAAACAATGCTCTAAAATCACAATATGCATCCTGTATTACCAGAAGCTCGTTTCCTAACATATACAACACCAAACACCAATATTAATTTATATATTATTCAGACCATGAGATAAAACATACACCAATATCTGACATTAAAGTTTCACTCAGAAAAACCTTCAGAAACAAGATTAAGACATGAACTCTAGACCATTTTGCACTTTCACTACCAGTAGGTCTAATATGAGGGCATAAATATCCCTCAGCTTTTATAGAGGAACATTCATACTATGATCAGTTAAATTATAAGCTTGTCTATATTTCCAACTTTTCTTTTGAACAACCAGTTTTTGTAGTGTGTAAGTTTCTGTCAGCCCATCAATAAATATATTTTAATCTGATTTCATCTGTTTTAAGGTTTTTCACGAACTGAAATTCACTGATTTTGCCATCTAAAATTATGCATGAAATGATCATATGTCAGAAGCATGCATTACTTATCAAAATTATTAAATGCCTAATGATCTATCATCCATGTGCATAAAGAAAAGTTCACTACAATTGGATGACAATGAATGCTTAAGTAGTTTCCAGAAAATCTTGGGTGTCAATATTAAAAATTTCTTGGATTTATAAACCAGCTATAATTTTTATAATTTGAATTATTTTGGTAATTCTTCTTGTATTTAGTTTAAAATTGTTGGATCAGAGACCAATCGACTAAGTCCTGAAGTTACCAGATGGAGCCCAACAAAGCTTCTTGGACTGATGTATCAACAATATACTTCTTACACATTGTCAGAAGAAAATTTCAGCAGTTGCAAGGCTCAATGCTGCAATCTGGATGTTTGGTTCGTCTAGTTTGAAGCCACATGAAGGCAGAAATGCTGCCTTAAATTGGCAAGAACCTGCATACACTCATGTTCATTATAATGATAAAGAAACTGTTATATCACTCTGTGTTTACAAGATGGTTAAAGTTTTTGAAGTTTCTGGTCAGAAGAACAGCTCCATCGGTGTTATGGTGTATCTCTCAAACAGTTTTCTTAATAGCTACTTCTAAACATAAAGATTGTTAGCCAATTATATTATATATGTTAATCATTGGCTGCCATTTTGAAGAGCAAGTATTCATTAACAATTAGTATTTGTTAACATCATAAATCTTATAAAAAAATTTATAGTGTTCAAATTGATGTTTTATCTGAAATAACCTTACTAGAATATTTCAGACCAACTAGCTAAAACTTACAGGGGATTTTATGTTTTATAGTTTGTAAATTAACAGTGTTCAGAATTAAGTATTCAAATGTTCTCCCAGTAATGAATTACAATGTCCTCCTTCCTGAAAATTTCATGATGAAATATTGCATAGGCTGTAATAACTATAACATTTGAGGAACCATGATGTACATAGAGAGTAAATCTAAAGATCAGGTATTGTAAATATGAATCCACGAAGTCTTATGGGCACTATGGGAAGTGAATCATGTGGTGGCATGCAATTGAAGGCTGCTAGTATAAGAGTTTCTCTTACTCCATGAGCACACAAGAATATCTTAATAGGCTAATAGCAAAGCAACAAAATAACTGATAGTTATCTAACAAAAACTCACAGTTCTTTCAGTGGTACCAGGAGGCCCATCGAGTATCTTAATGCGAGACTTGGTTTCCTCACAAAGTTTCTTAATGAACTCCCCCTTCCGACCGATGATACCACCGACCTTTTGAGCAGGAACCAACATCCTGAATACATTTTCTCCTGGCCAGCCAGGCCATTTCTTTTCTTCACCACTTCCAACATCATTCTGTGTGGCTTGTAACTCCTGTGAAGGAAGTGAGTACTCAGGTACATTGTCTGCATCCTGCAAGTTAGTCTCATCGTGCACATTATCTAGCTCAGGATCGTTATCAGTGTTGTGCAGATTATCTGCATCATCAGCATTATCTATGCTCTGCATACTATCAAAGTCATGGATGCCAGGCATGCCTTCCACATTTTCCATGCTGTTCAATTTATCTGTGTTGTTTATGTCATCAATTCCCTGCAGGTTATCCATATTGTTATCAATGTTCTGTGTGTCATCCACATGATTAATGCTCTGCATGTTATCCATTCCATGCTCCCCAAAATTTCCATCAGCCATTTCTGGAGCACTGAACCAAAAACAAAACATTCAGTATATAGCCAATAATCATCACAACATACATATTGAAATTGGAGTATTTCAGTAGGTAACTTCAGCATGTTGGCATATTTTTCTTAACTTAAATGTGCTAAGGTACATCTTGTTTCTCAACAAAAAAAAAAAAAAAAAAAAAAAAAAAAAAAAAAAAAAAAAAAAA
>NC_044919.1:29898402-29912230 GCF_003576645.1 Ipomoea triloba | reverse complement strand
AAAAAAAAAAAAAAAAAAAAAAAAAAAACAAAACAAAAACAAAAACAAAAACAAAACAAAAACAAAAACAAAAACAAAAACAAAAACAAAAACAAAAAAAAAACAAAAAAACAAAAACAAAAACAAAACAAAACAAAAACAAAAAATTTATAAACATTGATTCCCAACTGCAAACATATATATATGCTGCATAAACAGATACAAACTTCAGTATGCAAATCAAATAAGAGCTCAAAGCAGCTCCCTAGTCTCTTCAGTAACATCTTTCCTGTAATTAATTTGCTCACATGAAACCTAAACGTTCCAAATCGCAGAAAACCTAAAACCTCAAATGCAAAAAATAATAATAATAACAATAGTCACTCCAATAAAAACATATAGTCGTTAAGCTCAAAAACATAAACCCTAGATTTCTCGAATCCTTCACATCACTACATCGCAACTAGTCGAAACCACATAGACGCGAAACAAAGATTGAAGATATACAAGTGACTGAGAGTGAAGCGGAGATACATACCTACACAGAAGTTGGAGTTTTAAGACAGAAGTATCTAGTCGAAGAGCGAAGGCGAGCGGGAGAATGATAAAGGCGAGCGCCAACAGAGTTCTATCCCGTAACTCTCATTGGCCGATTTAAGTATTGAATCGAATTTAGATAATTGCTGTTTAGCCCTTCTAGTTTCATTGTTTCCCCGAAACGGCCGAAAGGTTCTGTGTTTCTTAAAGTTGATTCATCATTAACTCATATTATAATTCATATCATATAGTTTGGTACGTGATAAATTAAGGGGTCATATACTTTATTTGTTCACTCGTATATTTTCAATTCTCCAAACGAAGAATCCTGATTTTAGAAAAATGACACAAAAATAGAAGAATGAAAATATAAAACTAGGTTAGAGAATTAACTTTAATAAACAAGTTTTATTTTTTCACTTCTCCAAATTTTTGTTTATTAAAAAAAATTCAATTTTCAACTTTAGTAAACAACCTCTAATAATTTGAGAATTTTGAAGAGATGGAATAATTCGAATTCCTAATATAATAAGAACGTGGACAAAGATAAAATTCGTAGAAGACAAAAAATCACTCCCCACTCCATATCTACTATCTACTATACTAATAAGAGCCAAAGAGAGTTAGGTCTAAAATGGGTAGAAAAAATGGCAGTCAAATTATTTAATCAAATAGATGGTTCAGATGAATTATTTAATCAAATAGATAGTTAAGATAATTCAGATTAATATTATTAATAGAGATTACTTAATTTAACCTTATTATCCGTTAAGTTTTCCGTTAAATATTGTCTTCTCCGTTAATATTCCGTTAACTTTTAACTTACACATTCATTTCTATAAAAAGATATTAGGTTCGAACCTCATCTCAATCAAATTTGACATAATTAAGTTTCTCACTCTATTTACTCTTATTAAATTAAATAAATTAGTAACTACAACAAAAAATGATAAATATATATTTCTTTAATTTAGAATTATGTGTCTACAATACCTTTATTTGAAAAAATTATTCATTATCAAAAATTTAAATTAAATAAGAGAAATAATTTCATTAGTTATATTGTCTTTATTTTCTCTCATGCAAAGATTCTTTACATTCAAATTTATCAATTGATATTCATTACATTGTCCATTATATTATTTTTACAATATCTTGTAATTAAATATCAAAGTTATAGTATAAAATAATGTTATATATTTATTTACCAAATATTTTATTAATACTTTGAAAAATAAATTTTAAAATAATTTGAATCTAATTATATTAACTACTTGGCGATTGGTTGACAAAGAGAGTACTCAAATAACCCAACAAATTGAAGCGGAATCGCTCTATTTTACTCTTATTGAATTAAATAAATTAGTAGTTACACCAAAAAATTAATAATATGTATTTATTTAATACCATGAAAAAAATAAAAAAGAATAGTTTGAAACCAATCATATTAACTACTTGGGATTTGTTGACAATGAAAGTACTAAAATAACTCATTACCCAGCAAATTGAAGCGAGAAACTACCTTTTAATATCTTTGGAATATATAATATTTTAAATTTTTAAATATTTATTAATTTATTTAATCTTTTTTTCTTAAACTAGGAATTTCTTTATCCACAATAACTCATTCAACAATAATGGTTGAACCAAATGAACCCCAAGCAGAACAACAAAAGGAAAGTCCATAGCTCCTATATCATAATCTCATTGCATCACGTTGTCATCTATGCTACCAACAATAACCGAATTGCAAATAACACACTACCAACGAAAAGGAAAAGAACACATAGTAAAGATGAAGACAATGACAATGTTACTTAAAAGAGAATTAATAACACTTAGAAAAATTCAAATGAAAAGTAGTATTTATTTATACTGTCATTTTTAGACCAAATATTTAGACTATCGATTTTACAAGGTTGCAAACATTTATTTTAGTAATAATTATAATGAATTTTCAATATTATCTTGTATTCATATACTTTGAGTTAGATATTTAAATAAAAAATTTCGACATTCAATTACCCATGTATAAACTTCTCCTATATAATCTTGCATTGATATACTTTCAAATATTTGTTTAAATATAAACATTGGGCATTAACCCATACGCGCAATGCGCGTATAAAACTAATTTTTTTTAATAAAATTAAATATCATTAATTAGTAAGATTCAAGTTCAAAATATCACTAATTAAATATGGGGTATTGAATCGCTCCATTGAGTCATACATGAAAACGACTTCCTATGTCCAAACACCACTGTAAGATCATCTTTGGGATATTACTTAAATCCTCATAAAACAGGATAAAAACCTCCTTGTTGATATCTTTGAAGAGGAGGATATGAGTCATATGACCACCATTACGAGCATTCTAATTGCATATGTGAAGTCAATGGATTAAAAGTTTCATTGTATTTTGCAAGAAACGTACTCCCCTTTTTGGTCGAGGATGACAAAGTTCAAGTTACCTCCTAAGAGCAACATTATCAGTGGAGTTTTTTCACGGTATTTTAGGAGTTTTTGTAAGTGTGATTAGGAAAGAGAAAGTGGGAAGAAGAAGAAAAAAGAAAGAAGGAAAAACAAATAAAATCTGACAGAAAAAACAAAAAAAAAATTAAAAATAATAATAATAAGTGTATTTGAAGTCAAAGTGGCCGCCAGCTGGCGGCCACTCTGACGCGCCCGCTGGGGCGCAGTGTTGCGCCCAGACGCGCGGCGTCTGGGTGTATTTTTATTTATTTATTTTTTTTTAATGTTCTGACATTATCCTCCATCTTGCAGGAGAATGATTTCCTTTAATTTTTGCCTCCACACCAATGCATTGAATCAAAGTGAAGATTATTAACTGACATGATCCCCTAATTATCCACAGATGGGAATGCCCTAAGGTGAAAACCTTCTTCTGGCAAGTCTGTACTGATTCTCTGTCTACCTATGATCTTTTAGGATAAAGCATGTTCCAGTTATAGAGATTTGTCAAAGAAAAAATTATCAAATTGCCCCATTAAGTCAACAAGATAGTGTAATTGAATCCCCTAATTTATTTTATTTTTCGAAAAAAACTCTATTCAAATTCCATAAACTAGTAAAATTATTCAATTAAATCCAGATTGACTTGTTTAGAAGGTTAACTCATCGTAAGGTTAACTCATACTAATTTGTCAAAAATAAAAAAGAAAAATGGTCAAATAGACCCTTTAATTTTATTCAAAAGTGTAATTAGACCTTTGAACTTTAAAAATGTGTAATTAAATACTCGAACTTGTTAAAATGAGTCAAATAAATCTAATTTACCAGTAGCTAACAAGTTACCAGTAAAATTACCAACATTGACCATTGTTGACCGCCGCTAACCACTGTTCACCACCATTAAAAACAAAAAATAATAATAAAATAAATTTTGGCGACCATTTCCACCGAAGAAGGCGACTGTTGGTCGTCCTCTCCAATGGAGACGACGCCAAATTTGGTCGCTTCTCCGGACACCTATTTTTTTTTATTTTTTTTTAATTTTTATGGTTGCCTGAATTTTTATTCGTCGAAATGTTGCCGGAATCTTAAATGACTTGTTATTTTATGTGAATAATCGGCTACTGGGTTTAGACGTCCCAAAATGACAAGTTTGAGTGTTTAATTACAAATTTTTAAAGTTTAAAAGCCTAATTGCACGTTTAAATAAAGTTGAAAGGTCTATTTAACCTTTTTCTCAAATAAAATGTAAGATGTTTTTTTTTTTTAAGATAAAAATGTAAGATGTTAATTTTAGAATGTTAAAACATTTAGTTGAACTTACCCAATAAATCGAAGTTTTAAGATTAAGGCAACAATTTTTAACCCAATCCAATAACCTCAATAATCATGTGACTTGGCTAAACAATAATATAATTAAATCTTTACTGAATTTTTTTTAAGCTCGAATCCATTACTTTTCATTTGAAAAAGTCATTTTATATCACCAGACCACAAGTTGATATATTATATAATGATAATAGTTTAAAGTTTTATTTTATATAATATATAATGATATGGTAGAAAAATTGATATAACATTAATGATGTGGCATTACATGGGTGCTTGAGTGAATTTAGAATAACAATATGCAAAATGTATAAGATTTGGCGTGCAAAATGCGTGATTTTGTTTGTTTTTTTGTTTTATATTTTTTTTTTTTTGGTGAGATTTGGCGTGAGTTAATAATCACCTAACTTTGTATCATTGTTACAACGTATTTATATCGCATTATCATAATATCAGCCAACTACTTTCAGTATGTCCATTTCTATAATTTTTTACTTCAATCATCATTGTTTTATTGTCACTTAACTTTTGACTGAAATCATCATGATTTATTATTATGTCATTATGTCACTTTACTTATCTTTTGATCGAAATCGTCATTATGTATTCTTATTTCATTATATCACTTATTGTAGGAATGAGAATCATTTTTCTTTTAATAATCTTCCCCAATAATAAGTCAAATATCAAATAAATACAATGCAAAATCATTAATTACAGAGTAATTTTTATTTGGTAATTGAGATAATCTCAATGTCTCAATGAGGCATTAATGGAATCAATATCTCAATGGACTTGGCATCATAATTCAAAACTACTTGCTTGACCAACCCCAACAAGATAAGATTAAGGTTATGAATCAAAGAGGAGCAATGTAAAACAACTCATATATTGGCTTAGTAACCTATTGCTCATCCTAAACCATAAAAGTGAAACCGATAGTGAAAAGAAAAGTCACGATGAAGCAATTGATCGTATGTAATACCATCATACATAAAATTTCGATGAAAACTAAACTTACCCCAAATATGAATAATTTCAACTATCCTTGGAGTAATCCCTACCATAGGCTGGCAGCTCACCAGACAATGGCCATGATCTGATAAGAAAGAAGCTTCATCCTTCTTCCAATGCATGTGAAAAGTGTGAACACATGAGGCAAATCAAGAAACATGGAATCAAATGTACATAACAAAGCCAGTTGTTAATCTATGCTATGGGAATAGGATCATGTTAGCTTATCAGTTTTGCTGCTAGTGTAAAAACATGCATGAAACCAATGCAGATCATTAACAAATAGGGCCAAATTAACCAAAACCAACACATTTCCACTAAGTTGGTTGCAGTCTTGCAGACTAACTTAGTAAACAAAAGCTGGAAAGCACAATGACCATTTTGCTAAACTTGACATGGATTGAGGCACTGGATATAAAAGAAACACAAAAGAATCTCCATATTAGACCTTCTGAAAAGCTCCATCAGATCAGCTCCCTTGCCTGCAGATTCTAATCTCCAGCAGAAATTTTAATGTTCTCAATTTAAGTAGACAGGTTATTCAACAGGTAATTTCCCTGCTCACTACAATTTCCTAAACTTGACATGCATGAAGCTGCTAAGACTTCCAAATAAGAAAAATGTGCATGGCTTCAACAAGATTTTCCATATATTACCTCATATAACATTTCATCATTTATTGACATGCCATAAAATCCTCATTTCTAGCAACTGGAATATCATCCTATTTCTGTCTCTAACCATTGTAAGCACAGAAGGTATGGCAGTAAATTAGATAGATTCAGGACCAATAATGAACAAGAAATGGAGGATATCACAAAATGTTCTGTGTAAGAATCTTAACTGAGCTTGCGCTCACACTAAGTCAGCCAAGCAGCATGCCAGAAAGTGTGGCATAAAGACCTAAACTCTATCAACGGTTGCGAGAAACAGGTCCTAAACCTCAGAAAGTTATCTTTGATACTATCATTCTAAATCAAATGTCCATTCACTTCAAAATAACACAACTGACTTTCACCCTTCTCCTGTCTAGCATCAGCAGTCCTAGAAAAACTGTGCTCAACTAATTAGATAAGGTACAGGAATCACCAACTATCACAATTAACATGATCATTAAGAGTAATGGAAGTGTCTAACACTAACAGGAAAGCATAAAAAGGAAGGAGTCAAATATAGACACAACAAAATTAGTAATCCGGCAAGTTAAGAAAGTCATAGCATATTTAAAGTACTAAACTCCATTTTAAGCAGTGATGATAACAAATAGAAAGTGATGGTTATAGAGTACCTAAGGAAATTTAGAAGAAAAGCTTAACCTGGATCTAATCATAATAATTTTCATTCCATTTAATTCATTTTCTTTTTTCTATGAGCTTGTTGCTCAAAGATCACTTTACAGGTTATGATTTTAATTATCGTGAGATCATTTATGTACAAGTTCTAATTAGGGCAACCCCTTAAATAAGATACAACTTCAACAAATTAAGTACATTGAAAATTGAGAACACTAGAACAGGAAAACTATTCAATCTTTCAGTGAAATGGATGCAAAAAAAAATGCAGAACCACATTAATTAACTTGCTTGACATAATAGGAAACAGTTGTTAAGTCACTGGAATAACCACAGAGGTGATGAATGGTGGCAGAAACAATAATTTGCATTGCTTAAACTGAAGTGCAGTGAGAGACAATCTATTACGCCGCATATTCTACCTTAGATTGGTTATAAAGGTATTTTGAAGCGTGAAGAAAGCCATAAAATACGCGAGGAAAAGCTAAATTCATTCGTGCAGGACAGTAAATTACCTAAAGACCAGCACTTTGTTTATGATCACCAATCATCGCAGCTTTATTGCGTCTAAACGCTTCATCGTCGAATTCCAGGTAATGAAACAGCTGTGTTCACGATTAAGTTGAAATCCTGGTTCCGATATTCGGTGTGATCGATAAGGAAGAACGCGTTAACCTTTTTAGGAGTTTAGAACCCTAATGCATCCGATTTTGGATTCTGAATAGCGGCGTGAAAATGAAAACGCCTAACTCGCTAATTATGGTGTAGTATTGGAGAACGAAATTTTGATATCATTGCTATATGAAGAACTACATTGAAGCTAGAATTGCTTTAATCCTTACATTGGAGGAGACGACTGGTAAGAAAAATAACGATTGGCGGAAAAAGAATTCCGGTTCTAGAACCAGATTAACCCATAACGATTAGGGAAATTTACAAGAGTACCCCTAAATCAAAACCTGATCCCCCCACCCTATCTATCTACCAGCTTCCAGATCACTTCCTCCCCTTCCTGGCCGTCGCTTTCTTCACCGGCGACTTGACGGACTTGGGCTTCACGCCCTTAGCCGGAGCCTTCTTTACAGGAGTAGCCTTCTTCGGCGCAGCCTTGGCAGGAGCAGCCTTGCCGCTCGGGGTTGATCGGGTGGCCGTCCTGGCAACCTTAGCCGCCGGCTCCTTCTTTGGCTTGGCTGCAGCCTTGGTCTTCGCAGCTGCCTTTGGCTTAGCCTTAGCCGCAGCCGCCTTGGGCTTAGCCGCAACAGCCTTAGCCTTGGGAGCTGGATTAGCCTTAGCAGCGGGCTTCGCCTTCGGCTTGGCCGCAGCTTTGGGCTTGGCAGCAGCCTTGGCCTTAGGCTTAGGCTTAGGCTTGGCAGGGGCGGCAGCCTTCTTCTCCTTGGTAGCCTTTGGCTTGGCCGCCGTAGCAGGCTTCTTCTTGGCCGGAGCGGCCGGGGCAGCAGCAGGCTTGGCAGCAGACGACCGAGCCGATGGAATCTTATACGAATTCTTCACCTTCACGAGCTTGTCAGAAGCCACAAACTTCCTCAACTGAACCAGCAACAGCTTCCTGAAATTCGGAGGCAGATTCTTCTGCTTGTCCTCAATGAATTTCTGGATCGCGTACTGGCTCGATCCAGTCCTCTCCTTCAGAGTCACAATCGCCTCCTGAATCATCTGCAACAAATTCAACCAAAAATGAATTCCAGTTCAAAATCTAAACAAACAAAACTCCACCGTCGGGGGAAAACATGAAAAGAATCCGTACCTCAAAGTAAGGAGGGTGGCTAGGGTTCCTCTTCCTGGGAGCAGCAGGTTTCTTAGCCTTGGTCTCCTTAGCCTTCTTAGCCTTGGTGACCTTGGCCGGAGCAGGGGCCGCCTCCTCCTCCTTGGAGGGCTCAGATTCGGCCGGGTCAGCCGTCACCTCCACCATAGCAACCGGTTCCTCAGCAGCCATTTCGACGCCTAGGGTTTGGGAAGGAGCAGAGATCAGAGGACCGAAAAAAGAGAAAACAGATCTAGAGAGAGAGCTAGAACTATGCTATTTTATTTCCGTTCTCCGGTGTTGTGCCGAGGAGGGAGGGCGGAGAGGGTTTAAATAGCAAGCTCCCACGGGTGTATATCCAAAAGACGAGCTCTGATTGGTCCAGATGAATTCGTCCCGGATCGCTGTCGTTCGAAATTTTAAATTCCACCCGTAGGATTAGATCCTATCCACGGCTGAAAACACGTGGTGACTAAGGCCTTGGTTGGGGCTCAATACAGATGTTGCTGTTTTGGTAACTAGAGGTGTGCTTTTGTGCTCAATTGATCCGGCCATAACTTGACCAAAACTTGATGGATTTTGATGAATTTTTGTTCAACTTGTAGGGAATTTCATAAGCTTTCTAGTGAATATTTTTTTGAGCAAATTGGATTTTTCGTTGGTGAGATATTGCATTTACAAGCATAACTATGCGATATAACGCTTTACTTGGAGCGTTACGTACTTTTTACGTATTATAAGAAAATGTTTCAAACCAAATCCAAATCTCTATGTTGGATATGATGCTACCTTAACCAATGATCCCATAGCATCAAGAATCACAAAAATCCGACATCTTTTGATTATAGATTTATCTATTTAAATACAATCAAAGATGAACATATTTGACAAATTACTAGAATTGTGTGTGCATACAACACTCTTTAATAATTTTGTTCTTAGTAAAACAAATATGAAATTGTGAGCACCCATTGAAGTAAATATATAATGATGTTGTTGTTTCAAGTGTATATATTATAGGTATTTTACATAAATTTTATATATTAACTAATCATGCATATAAAAATATAACAATATATGTATCTAAGTGACTTTATCATCACTAATATGTAAGATCACCAAAGATTTTGAGATTGTGAGATAATCTATAACTTTAGATGATAAATCACATGTTCATTCTACAATCTCTCGAATGTATTAAACAACAAATGATATCCTCCATGTAGTATACACTTACTACAACAATAAGGATTTCTTTAATAGCTCTATATGCATACATAGTATATATTGATTTCATAAGTTCTCATTTCACATATCTACATACTTTCATTTATCTACCTATCATTATGTTTCATATCAATGTGACTCAACTACACACTTACCGCACTCGATTCACCTATCCTGATATAATCCACATCCGCCAACTCATATCCAACTACACACTTACCCCACTCGATTTACATATCTTGATGTAATTCATATATATCCGCCAACTCATATCCAACTACACACTTATCCAACTTGATTTACCTATCCCGATGCAATTATCCGCCAACTCATATCCAACCACCACTTACTTTTTTTTTTTTACAACATTCCCGCTTATTCACACACACCACGTTTACCTACCTACCTTTAATCATGATCTTTGTCATAATGTCACATACCTGCCATATATATGATCACTTCGATATTTTTTTTTTAACTTCAATAATCATTATGTTTATTTTTACCGGTGTCTCACTTCACTTATCAATCTTTTTTTATGAATGGCAATGGGGCGAGGAACCCGCATTTCCATCCCACTCCCCACACCCGCGCGGGTAATGATTGAAATTCCAACCTCATCCCTACACTCGCAAAAATTTTGCAAGTGCGTGTAATATTCAACCTTGCAACTCTAATAATTAATATCACACTTAAATCTAATAAAAATTTTATAACTACAATTTAATTATTACATGATTTTTTTTAAAGTTTGAACATTATTCATATACATATCAATATAGTTCAGAAACTTGATTTCATGCAATACTTTTGAAAAAGATTGATTCAGTTTGTAATTTTTGATTATAATAATATTATACTTTTTACTATCAATTATTAATATGATCACTTTTAGTTTTTCAATTTATTCAAATTGACTAAATTCAATAAAAAATTTCTTTACTCCTACTAAAATTTCACCTTTTTAAATATAATGTCATAATTTATTCAAATTGACTAAGGGTGTGTTTAGAAAGCAGGAAAATGACTTCTGAAAAATGAGTCATTTTCCAGAAAATGAGTTCATTTTCAATGTTTGGATGTACTCTGGAAACTGTCTGTGTGTGTTTGGTTTATTTTCCTGAAAATGAGTAGAAATGTATAATTATATATTTTTATTATTTTATTTAGTATAAAAATATATAAACTAATAATATTTATTAGAAATTAGAAATAATTTTTTTTTACAAAAAAAAAAAAAACATCGCACCGAAAAATGACTTCCGGAAAAAAAAAAAGAGCTGGAAGTCATTTTCTGGAAAAATGAGCTCCTTTTCCGTGGTCAACAAAAAATGTTTTCCGTTGACCACATTTTCTGGATGTTGCCAAACACTGAAAGCCCGGAAAATGATTTTCGAAAATCATTTTCCGGGTTACCAAACACATCCTAAATTCAATAAAAAAAATCTCTTTACTCCCACTAAAATTTCACATTTTTTTTAATATAATGTCATTTGAAATATGTTGAACCAAATTTAATCAACTTGAAAAAATCTATAACCAACAAAAAAAAAAAGACATATATAGTAGAAAAGTAACTATTAAAAAAATATTGTGTTTTAATATTGATGTATTAGTCAAATTTAGTTATAAATTAACATCAACTACAGTGATCATGGTTGCAGTAGGCGCTAGTCGGACGATTAGACTAGCGCTCATCGCTTAAGCGATCTATGTGGTACCTAGGCTGCGACCTATAAAAACAAAAAAATAATGCATGTGTGTGGGTATATGTCATATATATATATATATTACTTCTCTTATTTATATAAATAAATAAGTTTAAATATATATAAATGTAATAAAAAAATTAATAAGACCGACTCGCCCGAGTTAACTCGGTTAACTTTGCTGAGTTGGGCAAGTTAACTCAGCTGAATTTTACCGAGTCGGCCGCCAACTCGGCCTAGTCGACCGAGTTAGGCACTAGGCGGCCGGCCACCTAGGTAGACGCCTAAGCGGGGGATTTTTGCAACAGTGACAGTGATTATTATAGTTTGTGTGTGCAATCCATTTGTGCTATTGAATATTGTAATTAGAGCAATAACCATACCAAAGAACCACAAGGACAAGAACTAATTGTTCTCAAAATTATTCTTTCTACATTATTTTTAGAATAATCAATAGAACCAAACACATTATTACAATTTTATTATACATCATGTAGTTCCATACACAAACATACAAATAAAAATCCATTAAAAAAATAAAACAATGAGATGCTAATGCATTTGAATCCCCAAAGCACTAGTCCATAAAGAAGTTCAATTTACTATACTTTTTAAATTATACAAGATAAACGGATATAATAAGTGAATACAAATAACACAAAAATGATATAATAAGTGAATACAAATACAATTTCAGCTTTACATATGAAAAAAATGGAGCGGATCAAATCAAATTTAAGAAAGAAAAAAACGCAATGACATTTTTGTAATTATCACCAACTTTACTATGTAAACGTGAACACTAAAACCTACAATTCTAAGACTTTTTCAGGTTTTCACATTTAGTAATTGAGTAATAATGATAGATTGATGAGCATTAGGGGCAATTGCCTTCATTGAAGGGACGACATAATAAGTAAGATGAAGTAATTTAAGGATGAGAAGATAATTGAACGGTGACGAGGTAATTTAGGTATGATGAGATAATTGGGGCTTACTGATTGACTTTCCATAATTTCATGATCTCTATTTATTACATTTATTTAATGTGTAACAACTACTTTAATTATTGCTTTGACCGAATTAATTCTAAGGATTATATTGTCATATGTCTTTTGGGCCTTCACTATTATAGGGGCTTTTTGGGCCACTTGAGCCTATACCATTCATATTAAAATATTCATTTTTATTAGACTTAATTGGTGCAATAACTCATACTTTATTGGGCCTATTATGCCAAACTCAAATAGTTTGTAATGGGATATTAGGGGTTGGGCTTGGCCCACTTAGCTATTATACACGGTCCAGGGTGAGGAAGTAGTAGGGGATGCATAGCTAGACTGGCTGGACTCTATGGCGGTTGAGCCGGGTGTGGCAGGCAGCGAGGGTCGTCGATGCCAGAAGGGGTTGCGGCGGAGGCCTCAGGTGGGTGGGAGCTCACGTCGTGGAGTTAGCGGGGTCATGGGTCGTGGTTGGCCATATGTGGTGGCAGAGTGGTGCAATGTCCGAGGAGTGTGTTGGGGGTGGCCATGCACGTGGCGTCGTGGGTGTGTATGGCGCGTCCGGGCATGGGCATGCATAGGGGCGACTGACGGGGGTAGGGGTACGTGGTTGGTTGGGGATGATTGATATGATAGGTCATACGAGTGGAGGGTAGAGATGCGGTGTAGTAGTATAAATAAGGAGATTCTCAGCTTGTTTAGGGCACACAACAAAGACATGAAGACTCTTGTGCCTTAGCGGTCAAGTCCTTTTTCTTTCTGTTCAGCGGTCTTGGGTTCGAGTATTGGTATTTAGGTTGTTATAGCTTAGTCTTTTTCCTTAGTTATTTATTATTATATTCTTCGATGTATATATCCGTTCATTAGTTTATTGGGCCACTTCGTGGGCCGTCTACGGGCTTCTTGTGTATTCTGTTGGACCTCACGCCTCCAATAAAGCATTACTTTCCTATCTCGTTTTATATTGCTATACTCGGGTTATGGTGGACCCTGTCCTGATAAAGCCATTGGTTTGTAATGGACTTTTACCTATTTTGATATACAAAATTCAATGTTTATCAATAATATATAGGAGTCTTTTTGAGTTGATTAACCTCTAAACTTTATTTAGTGGCAAGGTATTGAGTAGTTAGTGGAGCACCTCGAGAGATTTGTGATGACCTACTTGAAGATAGTCTTTTTACCTTTGGATTTGCGAGGGTCATGGTTAAACGTTGAGTCTTATTGATTTCATATAAAATTGTCCAAAATATCATTTCTAATAGAAAAATATTATAAGAAGTGTTACTACTTACTAGGGGTAGTACTGTCAAAGCGGTCCGACCCGCCCCACAGTTGGCCTAATTTTTGGCGGCTTTTGCGGGTCGGCCAGCGGACTTTTGTTTTTTTATTTTTTATTTTTTTTTGTTTTATTATAGTGTGTACACAAAGTGTACACATGAATATATATATATATATATATATATATATATATATATATATATATATATATATATATATATATATA
>NC_044919.1:29658220-29896714 GCF_003576645.1 Ipomoea triloba | reverse complement strand
TATATATATATATATATATATATATATATATATATATATATATATATATATATATATATATATATATATTCATTCATGTGTACAGTACGTGTACACATGAATATAAATATATATAATTTTTATATAAAAAAATGGCGGGTCGCGGACCTTAGCGAGCTAGTTTCGTTAGGCCCGCTCCTTCGCGGGCCATCTTTTTTGTAGCCTTATCCTACCCCACCGCGGGGCAAGTGCGGGCCAGCCCGCGAGTTCCGACCCACTTTGACCGTACTAACTAGGGTTTATCGAACCCACAACCTCAAGCAAAATAGAATAAGTTCCAAATCACAAAACAATTCAAGATCTTGTGTACTAAAGGGCAGGAAGCTCCACTTATGCATGAGAGTGCGCTGGAAACAAAGTAGTGGGGGGACACGTATGTGGCCAAGAATGAAGGTTGTTTGATGTCGTCCATTTGTCAACCATCCATGAATACTTCAACAATATAAAAGGCATCATTCCCTCCTTTTAAAAGGCATCTCTTGGCTCACCAAACTCCTTCTAGTCCATTGGTCTAAGTCTTCTCTAGGGATAACAATGGGTTGGGTGGGTCGGGGAGGGTTACATTCATCATCCGACCCACTTTATATTTTCTCCACCCACCTCCACCAACACACCCGCATCGGGTGGACTTTTCAAAATCCACCCCACCCCACCGAATGTGGGTGCCCACTACGTGTATCCGCCACTTATCATCTTATTAATTTTTTAAAAATAATATTTAAATTACTTACACATAATAAAATCATAAAATACATTAGTTAAACTAAAAACAAAAAATAATAAAATATCCAAATATAATAACTAAATTGTTAATTTTTAAAAATAAACTTAGTAGTTTAAATATAAAAATAGTAAAAAGCCACCTAAACTTATAGAAACTTTTATAATAAAGTACATACTAGTACTTGTTTTACTATTATATATATACATGTACACACATGGTGGGTCGGGTTTGGTTCTAGACGAGTTTTATGCATAGGACATGGATCCAACCCGACCCACTACGGGTTTACTCTTTTTAAGACCCACCCGACCCACCACCCACTATAATTAAAAAAAAAAATTGATGTAAGGGTGGATATCCACGGGGTGAATTGAAATTGTCATCCCTAGTCTTCTCCCTCCTACTATATACCAGGGTTTGAGTCATGTTAGTAACATATTTAATTCCCTAGCTTGTTTATTTATTTATTTATTATTCAGGACGTCATTTTAGACCATATTCAATTCTTTAGGGTTATACTATTTATTATTTATGTATTATTTGGGTTGCCGTTTTGGGCCTAGCGCCTTAGATAATAAAGCTGCTATTTTCCTACCCCCATTATGTACCTCTATACTCAATTTATGGTGGACTTGGTTCCAACAAAATCATCATTAATTGGCGCCATCTGTGGGAAATTCTACGAAAAACATATGATCTTAGCTTATGCCCATTGTTTGTAGCATGGAAGAATTATTATTCTTGAATACTCTGGCTAAGACGATGGTTTTTAAGTAAACCTCGGTTTCACCATTCTACTTGGGAGTATATATTTTAAGAAGTAGGGTGTTGATCATGCAGGCTAGTTGAAGTGCCACTTGATCCTCACCTGAAATGATTAAGACTTTCACTTTATGTTAAAAATCATTTGTTCCTAGTTCCTACCCGTTTTACTCTTTCTCTTTATGTAATCAAACTCCGAGATACGCTAAAATGGCCGAGTCACAAAGCCAACATTCCATGGATCCGCAATAACACCTTAGTAAGCAAGCCGAGACTCAGTCTGATTCACGAAGGCCGGTTCCACATCCAAAGCACATGAGAAATCTCACCAGCACATTTGTCGCCGCCGAAGACCCTACAATCGGTGTGACCAATTAGGGTCCCTCGGCGGTCAGACCTAATGTCCAGCTCCCATGAGATAGCTAATGTCATTGGCAACTAGGCCAGCCACCCAACAGGAGGCGAGACGCACCCATGACCTGGCCCGATAGCCGACTGTTGGTCCGAACACTCGGGCAAACCCTCTTCTCACTTGGCTCAACACTTCACAAGCAAGGAAAAGAGCGCCACTAGCGATAGGGCATCAAAATGGAGTCCGCGTAAAGCCGTGGTTAGGGGCAAGATGGAAAGATCTATAAGGGAGGAGCCAGAGCCCATCTTCAAAGAAGCCATGAGCGAAAGTACTAATCACAACCAGATCATGAAGAGGCCATGGATGAGAGTATTGGTCGTACCCCCGACCATAAAGGGTCTATAAGTGGCCCCGGACCAAATAACAGCACCTTTGTGAGCTTGCAAGCAGTCCGAGGAAATAAGAAAAATATTTCTACAATGGAAAAATGTTAGCATATATTTTTTGTTGTGCTTGCAGGCTAAGCAAGCCGCTAAAAAAAAAAACTAGATGCGATAGTGGACTTGTAAACATGATAAGCGGTTCTGACGCGAGTTGGAAGCTCCGTAGTTAAAATAAGAAACGCTAAAGCAAACAACAACACCCAAATTTTCTCACAGGCTTGGTAAGCTATTTGAGGAAGTAAGAAAACAAAAACATTTATGCATTTTTTTGGGCGCGCATGTAAAGGCTGCCCAACGAGGAATCACGCCTCAAGAAAAAAAAAAGATGAATAAAAGAGAGAAAAAAAATAGTCTTACGGGACTGCATGTAGAGAAGGCGGCCAAACACTATCTATTATGGGCCCGAGAGTATGGAAGGCGGCCAAACAAGGCATCACGCCTCAAGAAAAAAAGAAAAAAGAAAAAATCATACGGGCCTGCATACAAGGAAGGTGGCTTATCATCCCGTAAGTAGAGAAGGAAGCCTAGCAAGGTATCATGACTCAAGAAAAAAAAAAGAGAAAAAAAAATTATACGGGCCTGCATGCAGGTAAGGCGGCCCAGCAAGGCATCACACCTAAAAAAAAAAAGAAGAAAAAATGTGGGCCTGCATGTAGAGAATGCGACCCAATGAGCCTACATTTAGGAAAGACAGCTCATCGGCCTGCATGTAGGAAAGGCGGTCGAGCACTATCTCTTCTAGGCCCGCAAGTATGGAAGGCGGCCCAGTGAGGCATCGCGCCGCTAAAGAAATATCTTTCCTTTTTGTAGAAAGTGCGGGACATTGGACTCCGGGAGGCGCATTTTATTGGGAAAGTCTTGACCCAAGCGGGGTGTCCTTTTTATTGCCAAGGAAAGAAGGAAGTTTGGAGCTTTTATTGCCAAGGAAAGAAGGAAGTTTGGAGCTTTTATTGCTAAGGAAAGAAGGAAGTTTGGAGCAAAACATTAAAAAAAGTGTTATTAGGGGATATTGAACCCACAACCTCAAGCATAACAACATAAGTTCCAGACCACCAAACAACTCAAGATCTAGCAAGGCATCATGACTCAAGAAAAAAAAAAGAGAAAAAAAATCATACTCCACTTATACACGGGAGTGCATTGGAAACAAAGTAGTGGGGGGGGGGGCGAATACGTGTGTAGCCAAGAATGAAGGTTGCTTGATGCTGTCCATTTGTGAACCATTCGTGAGTCCTTCAACAATATAAATAAGCACCCTTCTCTCCCTTTAAAAGACATTTTGGCTCAGCAAACCCCTTATGGTCCATTTGTTTGATTCTTTTTCGTCCTACTAGTATATTAGGGTTTGAGTCATGTTGGTAATATATTTGGTTCTATTTTATTCATTAGTTCCCTAACTTGTTTATTTATTTAGTATTCAGGCCGTCATTTTGGGCTCTATTCATCGCGATTTGGGGTCAATATCTTGGGTTTTGTACGTATTATTTTGGGGCTAGTGCCCCGGGTAATAAAATTGTTATTTTCCTACATTCGTTCTGTACATCTATACCCGATTTATTGTGGACTTGATTCCAACAAAACCATCACAAATAAACAAAAGAGCATAACATTGGAGATTATAACCAAACTAAAGTGGAAGATGAAAATGGATTGCAAATGTGATTTTATTGAATATTATAACCTTTGTCACCCAATTTTATTTCTACAACTCATCTTCAATTACGAGATTTAAAAAATAGCGAATATTATATACAATTTGGAGTATTTTTAATCATCAATAACTTTCTACTTATTCTCATTATCGTGTTCTCTAATTAAAAAAAACAATAGCATTTATTTTTATTGAAAAAAATAGATTTTTATAACAAATTGAGAAAGTTATCAAATTTAGTTTACCATCTGCAATTTAAAGTATCAAACACGTCAATGTTAAGCTTTAATAGATATGTAGCGCGACTCTTAATGGCGAAGTGTTGAGATATTATGATGAGCTTTTCACGACTGCTGCCCCTACGATATCTTTTTTCTTCCAAAATGTCCAAAGTCGTATTACTGAGGAGATGAATGTGCGTTTGCTCAGACCTTTTACAATGGAGGAAGTAAAGTTGGCAATATTTGATATGGCTCCAGATAAGGCACGAGACCGGATGGTATGACCCCTACGTTTTATCAGCGACTTTGGTCTGTGATAAGCCATGACTTGTCTTGTTTGGTCTTGAATTGTCTGCATAACACCTCTATTCCCCAAGGATTGATTGACATAAATATTGTTTTAATTCCGGAAAAAAAAAGTGTCGGAGAGGGTTTATGACCTTCGACATATAGCATTGTGTAATGTTGCATATAAAGTTTTGGCTAAGGTTGTGGCAAATCGAATGAAGGAGGTGCTGGATTGTATTATATCTCCGAGTCAGAATGCTTTTGTGAAAGACAGACTTCTGTCTGATAATATTATTGTGGCTGGGGAGATAAGGCATTATCTTAGGCGTACAAGGCAAGGGAATGTAGGGTGGGTTGCTTTAAAGTTTGACATGTCCAAGGCTTATGACAAAATGGAGTGGAAGTTTCTGGAAGGAATGTTAAATGCACTTGGCTTTCATCCTAATTGGACTAAGCTTGTGATGCTTTGTGTAACAACAATTCGGTATAACATAATGGTAAATGGAGAGGCAGTGGGAACAATTGTGCCATCAAGGGGTATTCGTCAAGGCGACCCCCTTTTACCTTATTTATTCATTATTTACGCTAAAAGGTTTTTCGATTTTGTTGAACAAAGCTGATAATAGGGGTGATATTCATGGGATTAAAGTGGCGAGGGATGCTCCAGCGGTCTCGTATCTTTTATTTGCTAACGATAGTCTCATTTTCTTTAAAGCTAGTCACAGGGAGGTGCAAGTGATTAAAGATGTCTTGGATTTGTATTGTGGGGCATCAGGTCAAGCAATTAATTTTGACAAATCCAGTATTATGTTCAGTTCTAGTACGACGACCAACACAAGGGAGTTTGTGGCAGATTTCTTGGGTGTTCGGTTGGCTAATGATATGGGGAAGTATCTCAGTTTGCCATTCTTCTTGGGGCGTAATAAATCAGTTACGCTTCGGTACATTTAACAAAGAATTAGTGAGAGGCTTCATTCATGGCGTAATAAATTCATATCTAGGGCGGGAAAGGAAATTCTTTTAAAGTGTGTTGCTCAGGCCCTTCCCATTTTTACTATGTCAGTGTATTTGCTGCCAAAAGCCATGTTTGATAGGTTGGAGAGGACGATGAATCGATTCTGGTGGGAAAGCAGTGGAGGGAATAGTAGAGTTGTTCATTGGTTGAGCTGGGACCGAATGTGCTTGCCTAAATGCTATGGGGGACTGGGTTTTAAAAAGTTACACGAGTTTAATGTTGCCCTACTAGCTAAACAGGGATAGCGGTTGTCACTGCATTCGGAGTCAATGGTGGGCAGATTATTGAAATCACGACATTTTCCTAATTGTGATTTCCTGGATGCACAACTCGGGGCCAATCCAAGTTATATTTGGAGGAGTATCTTAGCAGGTCAACCATTGCTTAGAGAGGGTGTTGCGAAGAAAATCGGGGATGGTGCGGATACTGCGATTTGGGGCTGACATTGGCTTTTTAACAATGTCAATCCAGTCTTGGACACGCAATGTGTGGACTGTTTGAGAGAGGCAAAGGTATGCAGTTTACTTGATGGGGCAGGAAACTGTGATGGAGAAATTGTGAGGGATTTATTTGTGGAATTTGATGTCGCTCGTATTCTAGCTTCATTTAAGGGACAGGTGATCTGAGAGTTGTTTATTCGGTTAGACATGGTTATAGACTTTTAAATTCTTCAACTTCTTCTGCAGATCCTCGGCTGGAATTTATTGAATGGCGTAAACTCTGGAGATTACCAGTTCTCCCTAAGATCAAAAACTTCTTATGGCGATGCATGCGTAATGTCCTTCCTGTTCGTGAAATGCTTAAAACCCGTCATGTTTGGATAGGAGGTGGATGCCCTTTTTGTGCTTCTGATTCGGAAACCATGTAGCATCATTTTTGTGCAAGTCCGGTGACAAAGCAGGTACGTGATGACTCATTACTATTATTTGACGGTAGCTTGTCTTTTTTGCTGAATAAAATAATAGGTGGTGGTTGTTTGATCACAGCAGTGCATGCTACTGCTAGCTTGTGGGTTATTTGGTCTACTAGGAATGATGTGATCAGGAAAGAACTCAAAGAAGTAACATGGTCTATTATTGGAATGCAAAGGCAAATTGCTGGTTTATGTGAATTGTGGCATGCGATGTACTCACGAACTAATCATGTGCATGAGGCCTCTCCTTCTATTGCTAGTTGGTTTCCAATGACGGCAAATACCTTCAAGGCTCACGTTTGGAAAGCAGGAAAATGACTTATGGAAAATGAGTCATTTTCGGGAAAACAGTTTCATTTCTAGTATTTGGATGTGTTATGGAAATCTGTCTTGGTGTGTTTGGTTCATTTTCTGAAAAATTGATAGAATTTTATAATTAAACATTGTAATTATTTTATTTAAAATATAAACAATTATAATAATATTAAAATAATGTTATTTATTAAAAAAAACAGAGTTTATTAAAAAAAAAAAAGCGTAGCAAAGGTTTCACGTGGTTTCCCCAACTCCTTGGTCCATGGTCATGGGTAATATGACTTGGTTTTGGTCGAGAACATGCGAAACGACCATTTTGGCGATTCCGGAAAATGACTTACGGAAAAAAATCCCGTAAGTAATTTTTCGGAAAAATGAACTGATTTTTCTTGGTCAATGGAAAATATTGACCACATTTTTTTTTATGTTGCCAAACACCGAAAAACTCGGAAAACATTTTCAAGAAGCCATTTTACGGGTTACCAAACACACCCTAAATGCAATGATGATGCTGCAGTCTTTGAAGATGTGGCTGGTTATGGACTTATGGTTTAATTGTTAGGGACCATGATGGGAGGTTTGTTGCATCGTGTAATGGGCGAATTGGGGTTGTTCGTGATCCGTTGTTGGCTGAAGTTATGGCAGCAAAGGAAGCGCTTTCATGGTTGAAGTCTAATGGTTATTCTAATTTAATTATTGAATCTGATTTTCTTAATTTTTGTCATAGTTTTAATTCGAATACTTTGGATCTTTCTTATGTGGGTTTGTTAGTTAAGCAATGTCGTGATATTGCTAGTGACATTGGAAACGTGTCTGTTCGCCATGTCAAGGAGATCAATGAATCATGTGGCTCATATTCTTGCAACGGCAACTGGTTCTTCGTCTGTCTTAGGGTCGTGGTTGTCTGTTCCACCAGCCTGTATTTCCCATTTGGTTGTTTATTAATGCAAATATGATGTTTCCTTTCAAAAAAAAAAAAAGAAGATATGTAGCACGAGAGACAAAAAATAACCATCATGACACCACACAAACGATTCAGAAACGAAATGGGGCAACAATTATAATTAATTGATTGAGTTTTCTATTATGCCAAGTTCAGCGATTAAAAATTTAATTTTTAATTGTAAAGATATCTTAACATAATAAATTTTTTTTAAAAAAAAAAAAAGGCAAAAAATATCCCTTAAGAGAGGTCAGGAGTTCAAACTCTCCCTCCGGTATGAAAAAATCAATTGGTCATCACTTTTCCTCTGAATTGGGTCGACTCTTTCTTTTTTGGTGGGGGAGAGACCCTACAGGTCCCAACTATTAATGCCATCTACTATGGGAAACACCACGCGCATCACGGGTAAGGAGAACATTCAACCCTTCCTGAGGGTGATCCAAAATCGTCGTACCCCAAGTAGTATTCTGCCCGAGGTTGGCGAGGAAATCAGCGCATTGATTCCCTTCCCGAAAAACATGCATGATCTTGACCACTTGAAAAGCCCGCATCAACGATTTGCAATCAGAAATAAGAGTGGAGTCGTTAGGATCCATACTCATCCCGCTAGCGAGCACTTGTACCAAGGATTATGAGTCAGATTCGGCAATGACATGATTGAACCCGCGGCTTTTAGCTATACGAAAATCCTCACGGAAACCCCAAAGTTCAGCCATGAAGCTATTGGTATGACCAATGTTAACAACAAAGCCGACGATCCAGTTCCCTCTTTCGTCCTGAATACGACCCATTGGGTCGACTCTGTGCGAGTGGGGTAGTTAAGATATGCTCAAGACACCCCATGGTTTGACAAAAAACCGAGTGAAAATTTGTAGGCTTGTAGCAGACCGCCGGTCGAGACTCCCGGTTCAGTCCGGGTAATGTAAGCTACAAAATCACCCGCGCTCACCGAGGTCTGTAAAACCCTAGTACAGTGCAGTGTTTAGCAGGGGAGAACGATCGTCTATCTGTCATCTTCACATCTGCAAAATTACCATGGTGAGATCATAGCAAGCGTTGTTGCCAAAAATTGGTTTTACTGTAATCATTTAGCTTACGATTAACCTCACGATTGTCAGGTGGACGTTGAGGCTGATGTTGCTACTGGACAGCCGAAGAAGAGAACGTTTAAAAAGTTCAGTTACAGAGGCGTGGATTTGGATGCTCTCCTCGATATGCCGACCGATCAGCTTGTTAACCTCTTCGTGGCTCGTGCTCGCCGGAGGTGATCTTCTGAGCAGACCGATTTTCTCTTAGTGTATAGTTCTACATTTCTGTTTATTTATAAGTGGATTTATTTAATGATAGGTTTCGACGAGGTCTGAAGAGAAAACCAATGGCTCTCATCAAGAAGTTGCGCAAAGCCGTATGTATTCTCTATAACCTTTTCATTTATTCACAGATCTTCAGGAGTATCTGTTTATATAGGTATGTGTATGTGTCATGTGTGTATGTATATCTGTACGCTAAAACATGCATTTTCAAATTATCATGTTGTGCAATCTCTTGAATGTGGTACTTTGTATTGCCAGAGGTTCCTATATGGACCAGTGAGTGTGCTTCACTTCTAGGTGTAATTGTTCTGTCAATACAATTATGGTGGATGCTTTGCCATTGATTTTTAATTTCTTCAATGGATAGTCTTACTACGTCAATTGGAAATTTTGTATTTCTTACTTTTTATTTATTTATTTTTATTTTAGTACAGAGTATATAAAATGCTAGTATTTGCATTTCCATTAATGATACTATAAATTTGGTGTTGAAATATTTCACAAAATTCTTATGTTGCATTCAATCAATCCATTGGGTTTCACTTATAGAATGAGTAGAGAAGTGTATAATTTATAATAATCTGTCTATACCATTTCTTCTTTCTCACATATATCCTTTGAAAAACAAAAGCACGAATTCATGGCAAGCTATCATTTTTGTAATAGTTCATGAGGTGATAGGGATATTAAATTACTTTGGATGTAGTTGACAGTAATTTCAACAACTTGTTTCATTGGCATGAATTCAACTATGAGGTATACTAGAACTGAATATTGTTCACTTAAACTGGCATTCACTTGATTGCTTTCCTAATTTATTGTTTTCAACTTAGTGAACGAAATGGCATTAATGGAACTTGATGTAGTCAAGCCTGTTTTATGTTCTTAGTGTGTTGACTTTGACCTGGCTATAGAAAACTAGACGAGGCTTTATCGAGTTGTTAATCCTGTCTACTTGGACGAGAAAGAAATGAAAGCAAATGATTACGATGATTTGAAAGCAAATGATTATGATGATTTGAAAGCAATAATATTACCTACCAAATATTTTCCCCCTCCTCAAATGGGAATAACATGAAGAGAGAATTAGCAGTCTATTCTTTAAAGCACATAGTATTTGGAAGCCTCTCTTAATGCAATTTTGATTCTCTATATTCCATTATTTCCATTTCCTTAACCATTATCTCCACTCTCTACTCATCGACTGCTTTAGATAATCTATAGTAGGTAGTAATTGCTATTAATCTTAATCTTGGATGATTCTATGTGGTCAGGTTCCATCTTTTGGTGTGTTGTAATAGAAACTCCTAACTTATCTATGGGAAATCTTTCAAACAATCAAACATGATGATATTCAAAATTACATTGGTGGACTGGCTCCATGTCCATGTGTATAGACCATATGAATGAGATTCAACCACATTAGTCTTTTACTATAAAAATATTTTATATTCTTTCTATATATATATATATATATATGGGTCCGGCTCTCATGAGAACCATGCCCTAGGTGAGAACCTGTGGACAAATCCAAATCATCAATCTAGTACATCTAACGGTTGAAAATAAAGAAAAAGAGAAAAAACGGTTTGGATTTGTCCACAGGTTCTCACATGGGGATTGGTTCTCATATGAACCGGATTCTATATATATATATATATATATATATATATCGACACATTTGTTTCCAAATTTTAATCACAAAGTCCACATGTTTCATTTTCAACCGGTCTACCCAAGATCAATGATTTATATGGAAGCTTTATATGATTTAGATTCATATGAGAATAATAATATTAGGGTCTATGATGCAAACTCATAATAACTAACCAATAGCTATCTAGAGCAGAAAGTGAAATGAGATGGCGATCAGATAGTTGATCTCATTAGTCTTTTTTGATACCTAGTTTGGCTGGCTTCAAAAATAACATTGTTGGGAGCTTATTTGTTAAAAATATAAATACAAAGTAGTATCATAGCAACATCAAACCATGCTCTTGCTTGGAACAATTTAACACAGGCTTGTGTGTTGCGATACTTGAGACATGATTAAGCTGGCAAATCGTTAGCTCAGTTTATTAATCTCCATCTCCATCCTATGGCCAGAATAACTGAGCCAAACCTAGATCTCAAAGACTTTGACTCTACTGGTGTTTGTCAAATAGTTTTCTGTTACTTGTGTGTTTAGCTTTGCAATATAGCTACATGATTAATATTAACTTGAAAATGAGATGAGCACTGGAAGATTTGACAGTTTTCCACTACTGTCCTTCCACAAAAGCACAATATGCTGTAGAAAGTAAAAACATCATTTTTCCAGATGGGATGCCAATGCAAGACTAGTTACATTGTATTTAGAGTGTCTAGTAGTTGCCTAAATGCTTCCTTCCAAATTTTGGCAAGATGGCCACTTGGATGCAGAGTGGCAACTAATGCCGACAATTAGACACTCCTATGTTTTGGTTACTTTTGTTGTTTATCTGAATATTCATTCTTCTAGTACTTTAGCAATCATCTCTAATATTGTGGCTCCATGCAGAAACTCGACGCACCACCTGGTGAGAAACCAGAGCCTGTTAAGACTCACCTCCGGAACATGATCATTGTTCCTGAAATGATTGGAAGTATCATCGGTGTTTACAATGGCAAGACCTTCAATCAAATAGAGGTGAAACCTGAAATGATTGGTCACTACCTAGCCGAATTCTCCATCAGTTATAAGCCTGTGAAGCACGGCAGGCCTGGTATTGGTGCCACCCACTCTTCCCGGTTCATCCCTCTCAAGTGAGATGCATTTACTCCATTATATACTTATGCTATAATAACATGCCTGCCATTCGAACCTTCCTTTTTGCAATTTGTGATTTTGAGCTGTTTTTACCTAATCTGAATTCAGGAAAGACTTTAACCCTTTCGTTTTCTGTTGGGATGGTTATTGTACTTTGATGTTGGAATGTTGATCTTTTGATTAGTGTAGGATTCACAAACCGCCATGAGTAGAGGATTAATGTCATACAAAAAAGATATCGAATTTATGAAAGCTAAACTATAATGGTTACGTAGAAATTTGCTATTTAATCTACGGAAGCTGTTTTCACTATTAATGTGAGGTTAACTATATCATGCTGAATATTAATATGTATTAAGAGTAGGTAAAAAATGGATTGAAAGAGAGTTTGTAATTAAAGATGTGAAATTAATTTTATAATTATACTTTTAACATATTTGTACATGCCATTTGATTTTTAATAATTTTTCAAAGTACAAATCAGTAATATTAAAATGACTTGCATTTTAATCTGACATATCCATTAACTAATTTGATTTGATTGGAATACGAAATGACATAAATTTTCTGTTTTGGTGCTCTAAATTCTCTAAAATTTAAAGAAGCATGTCCTTGGCCATTGGCCTAGTGGATGAAAATTGGATTGAATTTTTTATGTTTTTTGTGCAAATCAAACTTTTAGTTAAGAACATATCTTTCTAAAGATGTGTTGATAGTTTGACTACATATTTATATTTTATATTATATTATACTCAATACATATCATTTTAATTGTAATTTGTGACTATTTTCTTTATATCTCTGATTCTCCGCAATTCCGGATTACTAAAAAAATCTTCACATTTAAAATAAAATGTTAAAATAAAAAATAAAATTGGGTCCCACATAAGATTGAAAACAACATCCTTAGAAGGGGTGCGAATAACCTAACATACATTTTGAAACGTGTTTGTGTACCTTTTTTTTTTTTTGGTTTTGTTTTGTTTTTTCTTTTTTCTCAATTGAATTGAAATTTAGTCACTAGCTAAATTGATAATTGTATTTTGACAAACTAAAATGCAATATAAGTGTGTGAAGGCATGCTTGCTAGTAGACAGGGGCGGACTCATAATTTATTTTTTTTCAATGGGGTCAAATATTAAAACTAAAGAGATAGTTTAAAAAAATAAATAAAACACTTAGAAAGCATAACCATAAATATTGTTGGATATGGACAAAAAATCAAATACATCAAAACTTTATAAAAATCATAACAAAATATGAAATATAATTTCTTTGATAAAATGATTCGAATATAAAATACATTATAAATAACACATATCATTATTAATATAAATATTAAAACAAACGTGATATTTTAAAAATAAATAAATAAATAAAACACTTATGAAACATAGCCATAAATATTGTCAAATATAGATAAAAAATAAAATACATCAAAACTTTATAAAAATAATCATAACAAAATATGAAACATAATTACTTTGATAAAATGGATCGAATATAAAATACATTATAAACCACACGTCTCATTATTAATATTTAATATAAATGTTAAAACAAAAGTGATAGTTTAAAAAAATAAATAAAACACTTATGAAGCATAGCCACAAATATTATTGAATATGGATAAAAATAAAATACATCAAAACTTTATAAAAATATTCATAACAAAATATGAAACATAATTATTTGATAAAATGATTCGAATATAAAACACATTATAAATCACACATCTCATTATTAATATATTAAAAAATAATAATTGTTGGATATATGTGAAAAAATATTAATATATAATTATTGATTTTTTTTGAAGATTAATATATAATTATTGATAATTATTTGATACGAGTGAAAAATAAAATACATAATAAATGAGAAAATTTGAACCTAAAACTTTCCATAAACTACATGCATGCTTTACCAACTTAACTAGCTCAGCTTTTTTTCTTCTTTTTATTTTATATTTATACCTCTCTCTCTCTCTCTCTCTATATATATATATATATATATATATATATATATATATATATATATATATATATATATATATATATATATATATATATATATATATATATATATAGAGAGAGAGAGAGAGAGAGATTTCTATTCAAATGTGGTCACGCCTTCCCGTGCGGTCGGTGCGGTTTACACCACTCAATGTTAAGAAATGCACAACTCAATGTTAAGAAACGCACCACAATAAAAATAGATAAAAACACCTCATAACTCCCCGGCTTGTTTATAATTATGCATTTCTGAACACTGTGTGGTGTATTTTTCATATCTAGTGGTGTGTTTTTTTGTGATGTGTACCTAATAGTGCATATCTTAACATTCAATGGTGTATTTCTTAACATTCAGTGGTGCATTTTTTAATATTGAGTGGTGTAAAACGTCCGACCACACGGGAAGGCGTAGTCGCACCTGAACTTTACTCTATATATATATATATATATATATATATATATATATGAGGTGGAGTGGGGAAGGAAACGGTTGTCCCCAGTGTGGCTCCACTCCTCGGTACTAAAGTAGGGTGACATTACACAATGCTGGGTAGACTAAAGTAGAGGGACATTACACAATGTTGGACTCAAGCTTGTTTGAAGCCGCCATTGACTCGTCCCCGGAGTGTACTTTGGGGTGGGAATCTTTCTTTTTTTCCTCGTGCTCTAATCTACCAATATAGCCCACTTATTCAATTAATAAATAAATAGTGCATGGAATGACTTGTGTCAGTTGTGTGGCAGAAGAAATAGATGCCCAACCTACTTGATTGAATGACTTTAGAGCGAGACAATTTTTTTTTTTAAACACGTGATCAAATTTTAGAATATATTAATATTGAATTAATTATGACATAAATAACAAAGATAAAAGATGGGAACAACCGCAACCAAATTAATCAGACAATTAACATAATAATTATAAAATTTTATGTTAAATCCCTATAAGAGCTTCTTGATTTGAGTCATGTACCTAGTTGGTTAGTTTCAACCGTTTACCATTCCGTGATAAATTCACATGTTGATTGTAAGTTTGTAACTATAGAATTAAAAATGTCATTTTTCTTTGAGAAATTAATTTGTGAAATCAATCATGTAAACACATCATCTATCTGGCATACTCAACGTTTTTGAGTGTTTGCTCAGTCTTTGGATCTTTAGCAGAATTTGTTAGATGATAAGGTGTGCGTCTATTGACTGTCCGAAGATTTTACTTTTTAAGTTACTAGTTTAGTTTGAGTATAATCTTTCCCCTTTACGGCTCTACCCATTCAAAATTAAATAAATAAAAAATGAAAAAATAAAACAAAGAGTCAAAACATATATATACATACAAAGAATTATATAAATAATTTAACTTCATTTCCACAATAAGATTTTAGTAACTTTAATCTTCTCCAAGTTTGATTATTTTTAACATGCCATGTTTAATTATTATTTTTAATTTTATTTTAAAATAAAAGTATTTGGTTTTGTTAAAAACGTGACAGAATGAGACTAAAGCATCTACTTCTAATGCCATTTATTCCTTCTATATCAGATTATATTAAGGCACTTTGGATGATCTAAATTCCAAACTTTTACGTAAATGATGACGCAATTCTATACACGTCCACGTCTGTTTTTTTTTTTTTTTTTAATAAAAAATTATTTGTTGGATGACAAGGCAAACACTCTATCATTATTTTAAGGTGTGAAAAATATGCTACTACTAATAACTTTGAAATCATACAAAAACATGTAAACTGCACTTAAAAGATCATATGTGTCAAACTTAAAAGATATGAGATTCATATCACACATGCTCGATAACTCTTTCATTACTTTTTTCAAAGAATTTAATGTACACTTATTAATTTTATGGTGGGCCATCACACACATTGACCGGTACCTTCAAATTCATTTGTGTGTACTTTGTACCTGCACATAAGTAGACAACTTCTTTTCTCCCACATTTTAAAAATTTGTATGACAAAACGATAATATTATGTTGACTAAATAATTATAAAAATGTTATTTAAAAAAAAATTAAATTCACTTCTTGATGTTTACCGATATTGATAATGTTAATTAGGTCAACATCGAGCTACTTGTGGGAGGTAATTGTGACATATCTTACCTACCGATATTGATAATGTTAATTAGGTCAACATCGAGCTACTTGTGGGAGGTAATTGTGACATATCTTACCGATTGTATGTAAATTGTAATAATGCTTATTTATTTTTAATCCGATCATTTTATGTTATCATTCTATACTTCTGCTCATAAATATAAATAATAATAATAATAATAATAATAATAATATTATTATTATTATTATTAAGCAAAGAAAATTATCAATTCTTATGGCATGTTTGGTTGTTAGCGGATTCGTCAATTTTTTACAAATTTGAGCATCTTTAATAATTTGATTGAATCGTATTATATTAGTGTTATGTTGCATGTGAAACTAGTAGAATGTAGGTAGAATTTGTCTAATACTTAACTTTTGTGCAATTAGATGGTGTTTTTTTGGGAGCAATGAAGGAAGTCTATTGTCGGTCATTACGAAAAAGTATTCACGAGATAAATCATGTTCTATTTAATAGCTTATCAAAGAGTTTATTACCAAAATGGTCCCTCGACTATTGCGAAATTACCAATTTGGTCATCGACAATTTTTCGTGCCCAATTAAGTCCCTCGACTTTGAAAATTTTAACCAATTTGGTCCTCCATTTATTTTGCCGTTAAAATCGGGACTAAATTGGTAATTTTGCTATAGTCAAGGGACCAAATTGATAATTTTGCTATAGTCAATGGACTATTTCAGTTAAAAATTAACTACCAATTTGGTCCCTTGACTATGGAAAAATTACCAATTTGGTTCCTTGACTATAGAGAAATTATCAATTTGGTCCCAATTTTAACGGCAAAATAAACGGATGACTAAATTGGTTAAAATTTTCAAAGTCGAGGGACTTAATTGGGTACGAAAAATTATCGAGGACCAAATTAGTAATTTCGCAATAGTCGAGGGACCATTTCGATAATAAACTCGCTTACAAATTGCATAAAATGAATAAAATGATATAAGCACAACAAATCAATAACTTGACCACAAGTTCTTTAACATATATCAATTATCTAATTTGATTAGACCACCACCACTTTATATGCACTTTAGACAAACTTGCTTAATACCTAATGAAAGATGTTACATTTATTAAACGTGTCATGAATGGATTAGTTAAAATAATAGACCAAAATTGATCCCCCCCAGCCCAGTTTTGATTTAACACGGAAGTAGACGAAATGGATCAAATTCGTCGCACCAAATAGAAATGAAAAAATCGAGGCATTTTGACAAAATTTCGCAATTGGGATATATATGGATTATTCTACGACTCACCATTAATGCTTCACTGAACGACGACTGCGTACTGACAAGACAAGAGTCACTGCCCCCAGTAAATTGACTTCCTAGCTGTAAGTTTGACTAAAATAGTATTTTATTAATACAATTTAAGTGAAATACATTAGAACATTATGGAGTTATTTCGCAGTTTTTGTAAGTATGATTAAGAAAGAGAGAATGAAAGGGGATGAAAAAAAAATAAAAATAAATCTAATTAAGAAAAAAATAAAAAAACAGGTTGGGTTAGGTGCAACAGGTTTACTTTTCTTTGGTATAATATTACTGTACCATAAACTCTATTTTGCATATGCTTCTTCCCCTTCTCTCTCCTCCAACTCATATGGTATTGTTTCAATAACCCCACAATATGCATTGCTATGGATGCTCTTAAACAGGATCAGTATAATTAGCATACGAACTTGATCAAAGCAATGTAATCAAAGTGCAAACTTGGTTGAAAGAATATTGACGAGAATTAAATAACTTCACTCACTCAATCATATTTTCGGGACTAACTCAAAATTTTATTATTCAATTGTTTTATCACATTTCATTTGTCAGGTTTATTATTCATTTACAAAAATCAATTTTTTTTGTTTATTTATATAATATTTTTAATTATTTTAAAATATATAAATTTATATATTAATACTAATCTAAATTTAATATAACTTAAAAATAAGTTCAATTAAAAATAGTATATAACGAACTTTTTCCCGTCTATAAATGCACACCATAACCGCACTCACTCCTAACTCTCTCTCTCTCTCTCTCTCTCTTTCTCTTTACACCTCGTTTTGCGGTTTGTCAAACCAATGGTGGGCGGTAATACAACCGAACGAGGAACCGTTGAGGGAGTATCTCCGGCGGGGAGATCGGCGAAGGAGTCTCACTTTCGAGGCGTGCGGAAGCGGCCGTGGGGAAGATACGCCGCAGAGATTCGCGATCCTTGGAAGAAGACACGGCGGTGGCTCGGCACCTTCGACACGGCGGAAGAGGCCGCTCGCGCCTACGACGAGGCGGCGAGGAGTCTCCGCGGTCCCAAGGCCAAAACTAACTTCGACTACCTCGACGCTCTATCCTGCTTCTCTCCGGTGCATGCGGAGCCTGCAGCTTCCGTCGTTCCAGACTTCATCAGCTCAGCAACCGTGCCGCAGTGGCTCCCGCCGCCGTGGTTTCCGAGCGCCGCCGAGGATACGCCGCGGCGTTCGGAGTACACAGGATATAAACTGGAGACCGTAGTCGGTGTGGTCACGAGTGAGCGTGAAAAGCAGCTCAGAACTGAGAAGAAACCGCTCTCGTTCGATCTGAACTCGCCGCCGCCGCTCCTATGATGGGCCGTGCAATAGCCTAAAATCTAGGCCGTGGGCCGACTTATTTTGTCACATGTTGGGCTAAAGTCTTGTATAGTTAATGGGCCTGGCCCTTCTTATAGGTTTGTCAATCGAGTTCGGCCTATTTCTGCTCACTAGCCCAATAGAAAATTTGCATTAGCTTTTGTGTTTTGCTCAAATAGGCATGGGAAATTGCCTAAAAAAACAATTCAAACACATGAATCTGAATCAGTAGAAAAAATATTATTTACTTTTAAAAATGATATCATAACATTGTAATCTTTTTGGTGCCCACAGGATATGGTAAACATTTGCATAATCATGTTTATATATTACTGTAGACTATAATTTACCTTTTTTAATAACATTAAAAAAAAATGTGAAAATAAGTAATATTGTTGTTTTAGTTTGGTTTCTTTGAGTTCCCTCTCTCGCATCCACCTACCACCAGCTTATTCAGAGACTTTAACAACCGTAACCAGTGGTACTTTTGTTGCTCAGTTACATCGAGCGGAAGAAAGTTTTCATCTGCCTGCAATGCAAAGCGGTTACCACTCATTTCCGGCTAGCGGCGCCTCCCCAATCCTCAGCCCTACCAAGTCCAGGACGCAGTCGAGCTTCGCGCCGCTGCGGCCGTGGCGGCAGCTCATCGGTAACCTATCTTCGTATTCTCGTCCGCTCTCGCTCCCCGATCTCGCGGCGAGGCTCCGACGGAACCTCTACTACTTCCGCGTCAACTACGCCGTCGTAATGCTTTTCATACTCTTCCTCAGCCTCATCTGGCATCCCGTCTCGATGATAGTCTTCTTAGTCGTCTTCGTCGCCTGGCTCTCCCTCTATTTCTTCCGCAAAGAGCCGCTGGTTATCTTCAATCAGACGTTTGAGGATAGGGTGGTGTTGAGCGTTCTCAGCATAGTCACGGTGGTGAGCTTGGGGATGACCGGCGTCTCGCTCAACGTTTTCCTGTCCGTTTTGATTGGGGCGGCGGTTGTTACCCTGCACGCGGCGTTTAGAGCCACCGAAGATTTGTATCTTGAAGAAGAGGAAGCTGCCGGCGGCGCAATGCTCCCCTCCTTCTTTGGTACCACCTCTCGAGGGGTCTCCACTAGGGTAGTGTTGGTTTGAAAAGCTTTTGTAACACTTGTTTTGATCATATTTCGTATGGAAATACTGAATTTGGGTTTTGCGCAAATTATTAACTGTTACTCTATATATCCTTCTACAGTATGAAGTAATCAAAAGTAGGGAAAATACTCGAAATAGTAGCACTACTAAGATTGATAGAATGATAGCTAGAGAGTACAATAGGGTACAATTTATCATACAATACCACAGTAAACACAACACACACATATTGAGAACCTATCCTAAACGCCTCTGTGCTAGTTCAATAGGCAAATCCATATTTCCATACTTTGTTGGGTGCAAACGCAATCAAGATTATTGAAAGAACAGAGAGAGCAGGAAAATGAAAATCGAGTGTCTTCAAGACGAAGGAACTCTCGGACCATTGGCTAACACCAATTCTTCGCCGTTGTTGAAACGGCAGGAGAAAGCGGGAAAAATAATATGAATGGCTTCAAGAAGCTGGAACTCTGCGAGCATAAACCAACACCATCACGAACTCTTTTGCTGATGTACCAATCTTCGCTGGTAGCCTGTCTGAACTTGCTGTTTGGAGCCATAAATCAACTAAATTATTCAGCTGTAATGTTGGGACTATCGACTGCCCCATGCATCTAATCTCAACCTGTGTATCAATCAAATTGTTGTTGTCAGCACAGTGTAAAACTGAAAATTTGATGACGATAGTATCTGCACTTATTGTACTCGTGTCTCCTAGTAAAGACATGATCTTTTCAAGACGAGCTACTAATGGGTGATTGGAGGTATAGACGATGCTGAAGCCCATACATTCATTGTGAAAACAAACAACCCATTTGACTACTACCAAGTAACAAAGATACCTCTAATTACAATGAGTTTCACATTCCCAGATTGAATTAGTTAAGATCACACATGATTGCTAACAAAAATCCAAAAAATAAATAACCAAATGATGAGGGACATACCTCATCATCACTCATGAGGTCCAACTTCCGCACAAGGTACTTTTGGATGAAAGAAACTGGAATGCTCCCATCCCTGCCAGAAAACAACCAAATAAAGACACAAGCCATCATGAATCACTCAAGTAATACCATATCACTGAAAAAAAGAGTCAGCATGTCACCAGGTTCCCTCATCCCCATTTTAGGGTAATGGATTTCAATTCCAATACTTCCTCAGTTTTTATTCTATATTATTTATTCAATTGATGTTATATGTATTTCATTATTATCTTGTGCAGCTTCAACTTAATTGGAATCACTGAAACTGAAATCTAAATCTTGAACATATTTATACAAGAAATCACTTAATTGTCATCAATTTCCTCCATTTCAAGAAAGTGAAGGCACAAGAACTGATATCAGTTTTGATAGCTCACTGATAACAGTAATAAATATGGTACTTCAAATATATATAAAGCAAAGGCAAACTGAGTTGAGTTAAGGCATTTTGAATTTGTCTGGAGATTGAAACAAGCCTAGTATATAACCCAAGAGATTGTGGGAATTGGTAAATAGTTTTACAAATGTGTAAGATGATGGTCCCTTTGCATGAGAATTCTCTCAAGCACATAGCATGATAATGTGAGACTACACCAAAGAAGTATGCTGATGACCCAAGAAATACTTGGTTTTTGTTTTCCAAAACAATCTTCTCTGCGGTGTTACTTGCCCTTCTAGTGTGTTCAGCTTCCTTATCAGATGTGTGATGGTCTGTACTAATTTTGGGGCCTAAGAACCCAACTGACAGAAACAGACCCCGGTTTTACAGCATTGGAGCACTGTAAAGCTGATTTTCAGCAAGAAACTAATACTCCGCATACAGAGGCAAAAGATTACAAGAATTGTTTTTGCTGAATATTTAAAAGTACATAGAAACTGATCCTATGTCAAAATTTCAGCATAGTCCACAATAGACACTGACTACTGTGAAAAGAAACAATGCAGATTTGGGTAACAAAACAAACACTGACAAGAGTAAAATAAAAATAGTACATCAAATGAAATTTAAAAAGATCTACTTTGTGGGATACTCACCAAACTAATTTTGTCTACAAGAGAACAATTTGAGTCAAGAGTGTACAGACTCTATAGAGCAGCCTACATAATACTAAAACAACTTCACAGAGCCGCACTGGGGTATAATGCACATTTGGAGTTCTTTTTATTTACCCTCTTATGGGATCTTAGAACACCATATAGATTGCACCTAATCAATTATCGACTTGATGATCATTGGATCAAGGGTATTTCCTTTCTAATGAATATCTAAAAGTCAAAGAAATTAATCCGGAAAAAAAAAATCACTGTAAAATGTATGTTTAAACCTCAAAAGTCAGGCATTGCAATGGAGTATAAGTTTTGTCAAGTTAGCATCACCAACCTAGCTATGAAAAGAACAGAATAAAAAGGTACTCACTTAATTCTCAAGTAATTTGCAGAGATCTGAGGCAAGGGTGCATCTCCTTCCCTGAACAAATGATTGGAGAATATGAGAACAAGCAGGAGATGACATGAGTAAATGTATAATGCTGTATCAAAATTCAAAATTAATAAATTAATAGAGATAAAGCAGATCCTCACTGGTCTTGAGATGCCACTAACGAGAACCAAATTGGATTAATCCTTCTTTCAAATTTAGCACTTGCATTATCAATTACAGCATTAGGGAATATATTAAAGTCCCCAAAACTTGGTGCCTTCTTTCGAATTCTTCGCAATTTTTTAGGTTTTTCTGATTCTAGAGGAGTAGAACCACTGTTGGTCTTTTCATCTTGAACTTTCAACTTGTGTCCATGCTCTTTAACTTTAGTTTTACGGGCATGACCATCAATGTCAGCAACATGTGAAGGTTCTGATTTTACAGCAGAACCCTGTGGCATAAACCTTGAAGATTTACTTCGATTTGCAGCCTCCACCAAACAATTTAACGGTCTCCACATATCGACTTTCCCTTTCCACTGTTCAGCATCATTTTCTGTTTCTTTATTGGGTGTAGGATGGTTATCTGGCTCAGCATTGGTAACATTCTAGAAAAGGAACATGAAAAAAGTATAAACATATTGCTGAGAAAAGGGAAACACCATAAGAAGCACAATACAGTACATGCCAAGTATCAAGACAACATTATTCTACCTGTCTCACATTCTGGGTGAATTTGTCCAGAGTCTCAGGTGACGAGTTCTCGGGCTGATCTTCAGCAGAGCCTTCCTCTTTGTTTATAAGCTTCTCAATAGAAAAAGTGGATCCTCGTAATGGTTTTCTAGCAATAGATTTTGATCTTCTTCCAGTCATCCCAGACTGTGCAGATACTCTGGGTGTGCTAACCACTAATGATGACAGTGATCTCTCCTTTCGCCTCACTGGTAAAGTAACTGAAGGCACAACTTCAGGTGCCTTCACCTTTTGCCTCTTATAAGGGAAGACCTTGGCCCTTACATCTTGCAAATTATGATCCGGCCTGGAACCAAAAAGAGCAATTGATTAATTCCAACCATCATATTCCATATATGTGAATTTCGTACCAAAAAAAGCACGTGCATACATGCATGCAAAAGGAGGAAGAGCTAATGTTGGTAAATGGACATTAAAAGTCAAGTAAAGACTGATGCAAAAGGAGCGAGGAAAAAGACTATACACCCTATCTATTATCAAGTTCCTCCTTAGTGGCTATTTATATACCCTATACAAAACTTTCCATTTTAATTGAGAAATCAACATAATCACCTAAGCGAGTCTCTCACTCTCTGACACATTCAAGATCTCAGTACAAAATTTTGTGGGAGTGTTAAAATCATAGTTGATCACTATGGTCTTAGCTCAGCTTCTTATATTTTTCCAATCAATAGATTTCATCTCATCACATCATCATAAAGGGCATACTGTCATTCCTTTTACCTCCTACGCTGCATTGTCAGTAACTCCTGTACTAAAGAAACTACAAGGGCACCAAAATTTGGTTATTATTGGAATCCAAACAAATGAACATCAAAGTTTAAAAAAGAGTAACTTGGTGGAAAGAACTTGAAAACCACAGAGGCACAGAAATACCTATCCGCATCTCCCCTGAATTTTTTTTGTATATTACCATGTTAAGAGTCATAAGTTCTGCTTATTTATTTCAAATTGCTGTTAGATTTGAATATGGTTGGCAGTAGATAAAAAGTGTCTTGACAAAATCCCAAGACCACATTGAGCATGCATTTTGATGTTTAAGAATTAGGAAGAAAAGTGAAGAGATGGTGAGGAGTTATGGAAAGAGTCTGACCTCAGTTTCTCCACTGGGACACAACCCAAGTCAATGTTGCATATTGGGCAACATTCTGACTCCTCATCTGAGAGCTTCTTATATATACATTTCCTGCAAACTGGGTAAAGTTTCACCAGGTGGACTGTCAAAGGATTTCTATCCACAAGACAAACCTTACCAATTTCAAATATATGTCACGTAGCATTCATTGCAGCTTGATTTTTCAACCATATCAAAATGAAGAACAATAAAGCATTAAAAAAAATTATTAGACATTCAAGTTATTGGACAAATACTCAAAATAAAAGAACAAACAAATTTAGCTCGTTGACCTATATTTTCAAACTGAGATTTTAGTTCTTCAAAAGTAAGCATATTGAAATACACTCAGTTCATCAAAAATTAATACGGGTGAACAGATACCAAACATCCAGATCACTAAAAGGGAATCGAAGTTTAACACAATGCAAATATAGCAACCCCAGATCGTATACAACACACACATCAATTCACCAGAAAATCCACGACAAATCGAATTCAAATAATATCGAATCACGAACTCAACGAAAATTGAATTGAAGTAAAAGGGAGAGAAACATAGAGGGAGACAAAGAGAGGCTCACACGTATGAAGGCATTCGGAAATGGTAGTCGCATCTCTGAAGAGCTTATTGCAAAGAGGGCATGTCATGCATGCCGCAATCGTCTCTCTCCTCACCTTCACCACTTGATTCGACATCTCACCTTCTCTCTTTCTCTCTCTTCCTCACTCTATCAGCCTCTCGGCTCTTCACTCTCAACTGTACCTTCGAAAACCCCTCTCTCCTCAGAGGCCGTCAAATCTCGACGTAGTCAAACGGTGCATGCTAGCAACAGCACATGAAACATGCGATTTACGTCCGAAATTCCCCCCATCCGATACATACATTACACGCTCAAACACAACACACGAAATTATAATACGATACAACGAAATGCAATAGATTCGAGTCTACACAGGTGAAAAAACCTCGGAATATGCGGATTGAGGATTGGATCGATTGCGGTCGGTGAGTCGGCGGGGGAAGGAGGTCGCGCCGGAGATGATCTCTGTCCGTTTGCGGATTTTTGGAGACGAAATCGAGAGAGGCGTCTGCTCATAATGGCATGAGCTCAAATGCAGTAAATTCTTCCCATTTTATCTTGTACGAAATTTATATTTTTTTCTTCTCTATTTTCCGCTACCTAATTTAATTTCCCCTTTTTTTAAATATATTTTCCGGACGGAGATAGAATGCGCCGCTTGTGCGCCGGTCAATGACTTGCTAGACGGGCAGACGGGCAGGGGAGGTGTGAACCTGCGCGTGGACGGCGCATGTTAGCTCAATGATGGGGTGCTGCTGATTTGGATATTTATTTATTTTTCTTTTTTTAGGAAGTAATAAATCCGCCGCGTCACCCAAACGACGGCTTGCGAGGTCACACTGGCGTGAAACACACTCGTCGTTTTTGGGATAAAATTTTTTGAAGGGAATGAACCAAACGCAAAGTTAAGGAAGAGGGAAAAAGTACAGTCGGAGTGATAAAGCGTGTTAGCTGGGTTCGACGTTAGGTACAATGATGTGGGAAATGATGAACATCGCATAGAAAAATAATGAACCTTTTTTTTAGAACTAATGATTATCCGTCATGTTAATTGGGTATAAATCCAATCGGTCAATAATTTTAAGCTACTCCGTTCAAAATAATAAGTAGCATTATTTTTTTAAATTCTATTCAACCTCTTATAATAAATTACTTTCTCAATTCGCTTCACTGAGTTCAAACCTATGATCTCACATTTGAAAAAAAATCACTTTATGCAGTCATTTGTAAAATTCATATTAGTTGCAGTCATTTGTAAAATTCATATTAGTTGATACAATATTGTATAGTTCAAAAATAGCACTTGATGGGATTATAGGCAAATCAATTACTTAAATAAAGTATCTAAGAAAATTGTTATACAACACTTGACCAGTCAATGGTGATCGAGATTCAAAAGGATTGATCTACGACTACAAGCATTTTGCATTGAATTGAATGGACTAACCTATGCACTATCTAGTTTTATGTATTACTACTCATGGCATAAAAAATTTATTAAACCACACATAATAATGTGTTTGGTTAAGGTAATATATGAAAATGTATGGTATGATGTTGATTATTATTGAAAGTCCTTTGTGACATTATTTATTGGGTTTGAATTTTGAACCAACAAAATTGTCAATATAAATGGCTTTATATAATTCTATAGGCTTCTAAAAATGTTGAGTAACAACTCAATTTTTTATTCTTATTTCAAAAGACAAAAAAATATTATAAGATCCATTCATGTTTTTTGGATTATATATATATATATATTGTGGTAGGTCAAGACATGAATTTCACATGGTTGAAAGAAATTGTAAGATGAATAAATCATTATTTTATATACGATTTACCTTTCTTATGTAATTACAGATTATTATATAATAGCGGAATTTACGTACCTTACCCTCACTGACTAACCTTGAGTTTCGGTCTTACAAAAAAAAAACACGTGGATTTCACATGCCTGATCAGATTGGCTAAAAATTCAATGATTGCTTCTTCAATTATTATACGCTGAAGTGGTACAATCAAGAAACGGATGCAGAACAGTAATCTGGAATTATGCAGAGATGAATTGACGGCAGAAAGAGATGCATTTGCATGCGTACGTGTATATATCAAGATCCCACCAGACCCCTGTGTCGCGCGTATGCGATTATGGATATGAAGAGGGAAACACAGATCATGGAAGTGAAGATGACCACCTGCACAGAACTTCAATCATGTTACATCGGAATCCCAGAACTACAGATGCAAAACCACTGTCGTTAATGGCGGCTAGCTGTTTAAGGATGCATATATACATACGTACCCATTTGAAAAGGTAACCGTGATTGTCATTCCATTGATATGGGATGTTCATGCCGAAGATGGCGGCCACCATTGAGTACACTGTCAAACAGACAGTCCCTGAGCTCAGGAACAGCTCTAGCTGCAGGAAGGCCACCACTTATTAGGGGAATCCAAGAAAATTTTATCAAAGACAAATACAAGAAATTCTAAGGTGCACATTTGCATAGTCATTACCCGAATGTGTACATTGGGTGACCTGCCTTGTGACCGGACAAAAGACTAGAAATAGATAAAGTAACTTAGGTTGCCCATAACTTACCCGCTCAAACCAAGAAGGTCAGATCAACTTTGTGACCCTAGCTAACAAAATACCACAAATAGATAAACTAGTCCAGTTTGCTCATAACTGATCAGCTCAAAGCCTCAAACTAATAAAGTTAACCTTGTTGACCCTAGCCAACAAAAGACCACAATATAGTAAATCAACCTAAGTTGTCAATAGCTAACCGACTCAAACCAAGAAAGCTAATAGACAGCTCCTTGTGAGAGCCAAACATGAAACTTGCGGTTGCCAAACCCATTGTTTGCCCAACTTGGTTGAGGGTTGCCCAGTACAACCTTGTATACTATTTGGTTGCGGGACACTTGTCCCCGAGTTCCATATATGTACAACCGGTTAGTGGTTGTACTAGTATAAACAGACACGGTGTTGATGGACACCTTAAAAATTTCTAATTACTATTGTGTCAAGAATGGCACCTGGATCAGCTGATTCCGATGATTGTCTAGCTGCAACGAAGGAAGCATATATCAATCATCACGAACATATTATATACATTCAGTGTATCCAAATGAGTTATTTTCTTCACCCAAAATGCAATTTTAATTCCAAAATCTGTCTATAATGTGATGTACGGAAATTCTGCATTCTGGATGAAGCTATTTTACATATTTTGCTTCAATAATGCAGACTTGTTCAAGTGGTTACCTGTATATTAATATAGTCCTCTGTGTCATCAATGTATTCTCGCAACTGCAAATTAAGCAAGAAGATCAGACATATTCATCAATTTAGCCATACTGATTCATCAACTGAACTGAAAATTTGTTATATATGCATTCATGTTTTGGCTCAAAACCATAATTCAAGCATTACATATTGAGGTTTATACCGTGGTTAACTTGTTCATAGTGCTTTCGATTTGTACAAAGTAAGCCTGCATGATACACATCCAATGCACCCATCAAGAAACATATATAGGTTTCGAGTCAAGATATATAAAATGTAAAGTGTAGTTGTGTTATGCAGAAACCTCGAGCAGCATTTCGAGTTCCTCAACATCAATTCCCCCGTGGCTTGTTGTCGTGCTTTTCCTGCTCGCTCTCGATAATTTAGAGCTTATAGTTGGAGAGTCGAGGAACCAGTCATGAACCACATTGCAGCTCACGGGCGAAGAAACAGCTGCAGCCAGTTTCCTGGATAAGTAAAGATCTGCCATGTCGTCGTCATCATCAAGAAGCTGCTCGAGTTCATCCCTCACCTGGAAGATGTGAATAGCCTTTCTGTGAGATTATAAAGCAAATTAAGTAGGAAAGAACGGGCACAAGAAGAATAATGATCACCGAATTCACGGATCCAATTGAATTATATTCAGCTTAGCCTAGCTTGTAGAGGCACTCAGTGGCAATTGGCAAGCCAGTTCATGAATAGGCTGAATTATGGTGCCTATTTTGCTTTCAAATGCTGAATTGCTGATGAGCATACTTAGAAAAAGAAAGACGTACTTTCTGGACCCGACTAGTCAATCGTGTCATCCCACACTTGAGTTTACGCACTCGATCAAGATTACGACTACTAATCTGCACATAATTGTCACATACACCTTGAGAAATAATCCTTAAAGAAGGCGATTTCAGAGCCAATATGCCAGCAAAATAATGAAGTTAATTGGCACTTCAAATATTCAGTTCTTATATTCACATATAGAACCAAAGCAGGAGATATAGACAGTAATAATACACTAAACCTATTACAGCCATTTCTCGTGTTCAACACGCACTGCAAAGTTCATCTATTGCAGACAATATAATCAATGCAATATTAGCAGTCTTGCCACTTAACTTGTTTGAAACCAAAGATCTATAGCAATCATTTTTTATCCAATAAGATGGTAAAAAGGGCCATTAGCGAGAGTTATGAGCTTTAATGAATAAACGGCTCGCACATGTGTATACATGATTGGTAACAATAACATTTCAATGACAGCGAGGGTCCACGGCATTTGGCCTTTTCTAGTAGCTGATTAATTGCAGGCTCTAACTTGACAACTTGACAACTTCAGGACAAATTGCACTAAAAAATCAACTTTAATGTCTTACCTACTTTTTACATTTATTTATTTATTAACGAGGTAAACCCCACTCCTCACTATGTGAGTATGTGGGTAAAGCCCTCGCCCTGTGACCCTAGCCGGCAAAGAGCCACAAGGAGGTAAATCAGCCTAGGTTACCCATAGCTGACCGGCACAAACTCAAGGGCTTGAGGTTCGAACCCACGACCTCTCGGCTGCAGGTGTAACTCTCTTACCACTTGAGCTGCCCTTACGGGCTACTTTTTACATGACTACATATATTATATACAAAAGCAGGACCCCCAATTTAGTGGTTTCTTTATCAATCTCCATCCACTGACCTTTATCTTAATTTATTTACATATAATCTTTATAAGAAAGCATGCTACAGATGGAGTGTTTCATACACTAAACGCAGTACATAGTACTTAATAATTTTAATATGAACTACCTTGCAGGGACAACCTACCAAACAGCAGAAAAACTTGGGTGATGACTAATTCAAGAATGCACGAATAAGCACGATTAGTGAAAAGACCGAGTTGAAGGTATAATAAAGATAACATTTCTGCAGCTAGCAGGTCAATTAGCACTCAGCAAAATCGTAAAAATTTGGGTATCTGTTACCTTTGCAGTCAGTTCATCCAAAGCCGGGTAGGCAGCAGTCTCCAAATCTCTCGTCTGTGTGTCGAGAGAGCTACATATGCCTTCTAACGCTACTTCTAGAGCTCGAAATTCGAAGGGAAACTCTGCATTTCATAACATGGAAAATCACTTCAATTCAAGTTCATTAAAACAATTATCATTAATCTTGCCAATAGAGATATATAGCATAACTAGAATAACTGTTCTGTACCGGTTTGCTCATTATCAGGTCTTATCCCAGGTTGGGGTTGTTCATCATCTTCTCCTTCACCTAGGCCAGTAGCCAGGGGCAACCTTCTTTGCAGTTCTTCAACAATCGGGATAACATTATCCTCCAGTGGGTCACGAAGTAATACCTACCTCAATCATTTGATTACAAACGGTAAACTAAATCATTAACCAGACAAAAACAAGGATAAGGGAGAAATGGAGAATTGTATATTAATTACCTCTTCTGTTGTAATAATTGCTTTAATGTGCTGAGAAAGAACAAAAACTGAATCAGAAATTCATAAGCAAATTCCAAAACAAACAAGAAAAAGGAGGGGAATTGAATTAATGGAGTTCAATACCTCCAAGTTGAGAACAATGACTTTTTCTCTTCCAAGAATTATAGAGGGATAAGAGAGGAGAGGGTCGAGGATTCTAAGATCTCTGGTGTGTATCGGAACCCGGTTCATTATCCCCTGCTTATCCAAATCCAGGATAGCGCTCTGTCCTCTCTTGTCAAACAAAATCCAGCTTCTAGACACAGAACTTTTCATCATCTTCAGTGCCACACAATTCTCCACTGGGATAGCAACGGAATTAGTAGAACCCCTCATCTTCTTGGCTTAATGTTGCAGAATTATTTTTTTTCACTTGAAAGAAGCAGAAAGTGAAAATTTTTCATTATTTCACACGAAGAATTTTCATATATACTGAGGTGGGATGAGTGGTTTTTTGAATGGGACAGGATGTGGAGTACAGAAAAGGGGCCATTGATAGAAACAAGTGGGATTGGGTTTATGGAGGTGAGCGTATGTATATGTAACTTGAAGGAGTTTGTTTGCATGGCTGGTGCGCTCTGATTGTGGCGCTGTCCGATGGCGTTAAACGACATGCAACTAAAAACAGGTAAATTCTTCTGTCTCTCCACGCTCCAGGGACGGGGCGTATGGTGCACGATCCCTTCTTATCTTTGGTCGTCGTGGTTTCTTCTAGCGGTGGTTTATCGTTTCTTGTTAACTTCTAGAATTGTGCAATTAATTTTGTTATATGGTAGTTGAATATTATTTTTAAAATTTTATTTTCACTTCAATCAGCTGACTCATACCTCTGACTCAGATAATTAGTGAAAAATATGTTCTCTAGTTGCAATGATTATATAACAACTCGAAGGGATATGATTTATAGTGAACAAAGGATTCAAGCATCACCAACCATATGCTACGACGGGAGATTAGTAAATGATTATTTAGATTGTTATCACGTAATTGTGTATATACATGAATTTAATCTATGTATAGTTAAAAATTATGTTTCATCCACTCGATAATTTATTTATGTGGTAGCTAGTTGTTGGATATTAGGTGTGATTGATTCATGACACATAAACACATTGAGTGATATTGTCAGCTTAGAATGTTGTTGTGTAGCTAGAGGATTAATATTGTTAATGAAATTTAAAATGAAAATGCTTATAATTTTATAAAAGTAACATTTCCGTTACATGTTTTTTGCCAATTGAATGAAAAGGAAAGAAAATAAGAAAATAAAATATGTGTTGCTTATATAGAAGTTGCGTGAAAACTCAATTTATTGATAAGAAGGAATCAGACTATAAATAGTTATACAACGAGATAAAATAGACTAGGAAAAGTAACATCCCAAAAGTCGCAAATCTATTCTAGGAAATAACCAATAAACACTAAGTCAAAAATAATATAAATGATTAATCCTCAATAGCCTAGTAGTCTTTTTGAGTAGTACTAATTCTGTGCAATGCAGTATCAGTTTATAACTACTTTCCCAACCTATTGAAGCACAAAGATTCAATACTATATATATATATATATATATATATATATATATATATATATATATATATATATATATATATATATGCGTTTTAGGGTATTGGTTTAATAGATATGAAATCTCACTTATAACTATTTTTCAACGGCTCCAATGTCAGGCAGGATCTTATACCAACTTCCAAGATTGGATGAGCACTATGTCAACCTCCCTCTCAGGATCTTATACCAACTTCCAAGATTGGATGAGCACTATGTCAACCTCCCTCTCCAACACTCAGGCTTGCACTCTGTATATTGTCTGTTGGAAAATTTGGGATTTGCGGAACAGTATTTTATGGAACAACCAATCCCTTAATGCTGCCCGTTTCACAGTCCAAAGTGCTCAAAATTATCTTAATGATTGGTTGGAGGCCAACAAAGCTGGGCAGTTTGGAGATGAATTAGCAGTAGCTGAAGAGCCTAAATGGTCTAAACCTCAATTGGGATTATTGAAGTTGAATGTTGATGCGGCTATTGACAAACCGCACTCGAAAATGGCTTTGGATGTGTTCTTAGGAATGATCAAGGTCACTTTGTTGCTGCAAGAGGATCACAATGGAGTGGCGCCTATAATTCTAGAGAAGCCGAGGCTGTCGCCATAAGAGAATCACTAAGCTGGGTGAAAAGCCATGACTTTGACAATATTATCATTGAAACTGATTCTTTACAGGTGGTGCAGGGACTCAACTCTACTTTAGGTGATTCTTCCTTTCATGTACGGCTAGCGGAAGTTAAAAACTTGATGAGTATGTTTACTCATATTAGTTTATCTTTTACTAAACGATCTGCGAATCAGACGGCTCATATACTTGCCATGCAGTCTGTTTCTTTGTCTGATTATTCGGAGTGGTTTGTTAACCCTCCCATCTTCCTTTGTAATGTTCTTTCCTCTGATTTGATCTAATGAAGTTACCTTTCTCAAAAAAAAAAAAAAAAACTATTTTTCAACGGCAAGTGGGGTTCAATTGTTCCCACAAATATAGGGGATTTGAGTTGGGTTTCTTGTACACATAAGTGTACAAATAATTGATGTTGAGTTCTGAAATTAGAATAGTTCAATTTATCTTTTTATAAATTTGGGGTAGATTTATGAAGTTCAATATATATTCGAACGAAGCCGAAAAAAACTTGAATTATTATCAAATATATTTAATATATATACGTGTGCCGAACAGCACATAACGAGTACAAAGAGTACTAGCTAGTGAGTGTATTGTGTTGAAAAATGAGCAGATATATTGTGTAGGTGATCAAGTCATTTGGCATTGTATTGGACCATCGGTGGTCCTCTCATACGAATGAATAAATAACATTAATGATATACATGTGGACAGAATTCATAAAATAGTACGTAACATTATTTCAAGTGTTTGCAAACGACTTAGATATTATATACGGAGTATATTTTTAGTTTATCTTTGAAATTTATATGTTCATTGACCATTGATTATAACAAAAAATGCACATTTAATTACTGCAAGTTAGGTGACAAAGTCCCAAACTAACATTTTTGAAATCTTTTTTTTTTCTTTTTTTTTTTTACATTAAAAATACAGGGATTGGGCTAAATTGGATTTCATGCTCGATGTGCACCACAGTGAAAGCAATCATTATTGGGTGGATCATGCTGTCAAATAATGTAAATTCAGTATATAAATAATGTACTTTTAGTATATTAAAAATGTATATTATATGCGGGGGATGTACACTATTTAAGTACTGAAAATACATTATTTTGTATAATGTATATTACACAAATAATGTACTTATAGTACATTAAACATATATTTTTTATTATGCTCCACACAACACTATAATTTGCCCATGGCATGACAAGTTTTAGTTCATAATATTTAGTGAAAATTATACTTTTGGTCCTGTGACTACTGGGATTTTGCTAATTTTAGTTAACGGCTTTAAAAACTAACAATTTAATACCCTAACTATGCAATTTTAACACATTTGGTCAAGCGGACCAAATGTCGCTGGAAAAATATAAACCATTTTTTATGATTTAATTATGGGGCAATCATTTTTTTTTTTTGCTGTGATAACTTTGTACTATTTTACTTATTGAAATATAATTGAGAGTTTGTTCACTAAAACTAAATGTTGTTCAATAATTATTGTCATTCCAGAATTATTTAACTATAATAATAATAATAATTGTGGAAAGTGTAGAAGTTGTTTGGCTACTTGACTATTTAGTTTTTATTGCGCCTACAAAATTTGAGCTACTTACATTTGTAATAAATGTGTCTGCGACTCTGTGTATGTTGTATGTTGTTTATACCAAAAGTGTATTCATATTTAATAATTAATTTGGTAGTAATTTTAAGATTTACTAAAACTTTTTTTCAAGAAAATGGCAGATGATGACATTCATAGTCTAATGTTTCATAAAGTTTTACTTTCCAGGAAAAATCTTTCATAATTGAGTTTCAAGAGCTTTTTTTTTGGTAAATCTTTCTCTCCTTGGCCCAGGGGAATCGTCACTTGTAGGAATTGAACCCAGGTTCTGCCAAAATTCCTCCCCACAAAAAGAGCTCACTTGCCACTTGAGCTATCTCATTGGATTGAGTTTCAAGAGCTTTAAGCATATGGTTCAGTTGCTTTCAAGATGCTAATAATTCCGAAATAAAAAATTAATATAGGTGATAAAGTATATAATTAAAGAATTTTTTTTTTTTAGTTTTGTGTTAATAATTTATATTGTAAATTTTGTTTCCACGCAATTGTGTTCCAGTTCGAGTTGCTGTATTTTTTTTTAATTCATATTCCTTTTTCTTGGTGATGGTATCCCAGTCTGCATGATGTTTTTCTTTTTGGGGTGGAATATATATAGGAGGTGTTTTTCATGACCAACCTAATATAGTAATTAGTTGTGTCATGCTTCATAAGAGATCAACAGACCTTACTATAAAAGGGCATCAAATGCAACTCTCAATACCACCTTCAATTCATTACTAGAGTTCTTATCCCAACAAAAAAAAAATGAATAGGTTTGTGTTAGTCTTGACCGCTCTTCTTCTTGTGAAAATGAGCTATGAAAATGAGGTGTTAGTCCCCCTCCCCCTCATGTAATGGTTCAAACATTCTTCGTAGTATTTTTTTTTTTTTTTAAATATTTGACATTTGCAAATTGACTTGCCAAACATATTACACCACAATTGGTCAAACTAGAAAGGTAATTATGATAAAGTGTTATAGGAACATGAATGGAACACTCACGGGATTATTTCCAACGATTTACTGAACGAAGTAGACTATTTTGAAAGAGCACTACAATTGTACCTTAATTGTAACGCTCTTTCAAAATAGTCTACTTCCTTCAGTAAGTTGTTGGAAATGATGCCATGAGTGTTCCATTCATGTTCTCATAACACTTTATCAAAATTAGCTTTGTAATTTGACCAATTGTGATGTAATATGTTTCGCAAGTCAACTAGTATTTATGCATCACAGATTCACGTATGGGGAATTTAAGTATAATTTTTATGGCCTCATATCAATTGCTATTTTGATTATAAAAAAGTTAATAAGTAAATTATTAAAGACTTCTTGTAAACCACATTAGTCGATGATGACTTACAACATTTTCTTAAATCACTACAAATTAAAACTTTTAAACGATTTGGAATGTGTAATTAATAAGACATAAAATATTTATTAACATTTGAATATAACGAGAATGAATATTACATATTAAAAACTTATTTGTAAATCACATTAATGGTTGAAGTACATATCTATTCTAATTCATTTCTTAAGTAACAAACCTACATGAGAAAGTGTTTGTACTTCAAATTCTTTTTTTTTTTTTTTTTGTGTTTATAGTCATTACATATGAGAGTGCAAACGAGCCGAGTCGAGCTCGAACCTAGAGTGACGAGCTCGACCGAGCTTGAGAACTGATGCTCGAACTTGAGCTCGTCAATTTTCGAGTTGCTCGAGTTCAACTCGAGCAGCTCGATTGTTCGAGCTCGAGCTCGAGTTTGAATTCGAGCTCGAGTTCATGCTCAAACTCGAGTTTGAGCTTGATTTTGGGCTAAATTGGATTTGATTACTCAAATAATTTTCAATGCAGAGCCCAATCTTTACAAAGGCCTCGATCTACACCTATGGAATGGGCTTTGTCACAAAGTTTTAGTTCATAATATTTATCACTTTGTACCTTGAATCAAATATTTCATCCATACACCCCAGCCTAATCAAATTAGTATTAACAAGTTATAACTAGAGAAACTATGATGTGTGAATGAGATCGCATGCATTTCTTCTAGTATACTTAACCCTTGAGATCATACTCATAACAAACATGATTATTGCGTTATTTTATCATACCGTCAAATCATTGTCATTTTGAGCATATAGGGCGATATTGGAGCAGTCAAATTTGTCATATGTGCGCACACACATGAAGGCTAATTAATTAATTGATTGGGTTAGTATGTTTGACTAATTGATAGCATTAACTGATTGTATAGAGATGTTTAGTAAATTGACAGCGGATTACATGCAAAATGACTTTCTCAATGAATTTTAACGTTTTAGAGCAATAAATTGACATAAAAAACTAATTAATCAAACATCCATATTCATTGTTTAACCAAGTCAAACAGTTAATAGTGATCAAATAAGTTAAAATTAACACTGTTTCAGTGCAAAAGTGTAGGAAATAGCTAGAATTCTCGTACAATTTACGGAAACGATGATTTAAAATTTCTATAGTGAATACAAAAATGATTGTGAACAGCGATTACAAGGACTGAGCTCCAATAGTTACAAGGTCGTAGTCCAAATGTCATCAGCCAGACGTTGAAAATGGGTGCGCGTGCCAAGGCAGTAGTCGCAAACTTCAAAGCTGGCGAGAACTGACAATTACGAAAACGATAGCGCAACGCTAGCTCCCAACTCGAGCCATCGCCCCGCTACACGGCATAATGTAAGGGTCAACTCCTATCCCATTTAATACTGCTCCATGGAATCAAAGTAACTTCTCTATGGATGTATTTCACTGTTGAAAATTTAAATTTAAATTTTACTATATTTCTCTGTGTTGGAGTTATACGATTGACTTGGCCCCAAATATTTCGATTTATGACCCGTTTGGTTTGCGAACAAATTATTTAAAAGGAGATGGAATTGAAATATTATGAAACAACAATTATTAAGAAGATTGATGTAATTGTTTGTTTAGGAAAAAAATAAACTATTTAGAATATTGATTTTATTGTTTTGTTTAATTTAGAATTGTAATGAATAATAAATATAAAGACATATATGTTACTACACAATAATAATGATAATACTAAAAAAATTGGTCTCTCTCTCGCCTCTTTCGCGAGCCTTGACCATACTTGTGTTGAAAGTGTGGCAATGGACTGTGAAACTTCTGGTTCAAAAAACGCGTTGGGGGCGGGTCTTGCGGAGCAAGTCCGTCTAGGATTATGAGTCTGTTATCATGGAATTGCCGGGGGCTTGGCAACCAGTCGGCAATTCGTGTTCTTGCGGACCTTGTTCGCGATAAGAGGCCGGCAGTAGTATTTTTAATGGAGACTTTTGTTGATAAAGTGGTATTAGATGAAGGAAGCCCACAATGGGCAAGATACTATTATTGGACGAGATCCTTGGCTGCCATCTGATGAAGGTCCGTATATACAAACGATTCTGCATGAATCCATTCGTAATGCGCCAGTGGCTTCCTTACTAAATGAACAAGGTACGTGGTGGGATGTTCAATACATTAATGATATTTTTGATGAAGGCGATGCAAAGTTAATCTTGCAAATACCTGTTAGTGTTCGTAAACCACCAGATTCTTGGATTTGGTTTTGGGACCATAAGGGAAAATACACTGTTAAGTCTAGTTATAGACCTCAAATGAGGGTCATGCAGGATAACCGCCCGTGGGGGAACATTTGGCATATTAATGTGCCACCAAAAGTTAAAACCTTTTGTTGGCAACTGGCGTCATCTTTCTTGCCAACCCGGGATGCACTAATGAGAAAACATGTTGACTGCTCCTTGGTTTGCCATATGTGCAGGGAGGAGGATGAGGATTAAGGTTTGTATATATTCAATCTTGACTGTACAATATGATCTGTAACACCTATATACAAACTATAGAAGCATAACAAGAATAGAAGTATCTAACAATAGGAGTCCTAACATGACTAACACTAGGAGTCCTAACACTCCCCCGCAAGCTCAGGAAGGCGCAGCGACCTGAAGCTTGTCACGAAGAAAGGTAAAACGAGGAGCCGCCAATGGTTTGGTGAAGATGTCAGCCAACTGATCTTTGGTGGAGATGAAATTAACCTGAAGCTCACCTGCAGCCACCTTATCACGAACAAAATGATAGTCTATCTCAATGTGTTTCGTGCGAGCATGAAACACGGGATTAGCACACATATACGTGGCACCCAGATTGTCACACCACAGTGTCGGCGAAGAGGACGGGGGCAAGCCAAGTTCACGAAGTAAAGAGACAACCCAAGTGACCTCAGCACAAACATCCGCAATGGCCTTGTATTCGGCTTCGGTAGACGAACGAGCTACAGTACGCTATTTCTTGCAGACCCATGACACAAGATTAGACCCCAAGAACACAGCAAACCCACTTGTAGATTTCCGATCCACAGGACAGCCAGCCCAATCCGAGTCACAGTAAGCATGAATAACCAAAGGAGAAGACTTACGCAGTTTCAAACCCATATGAGTAGTGCCCTTCACATACCGAAGAACTCGCTTAAGCTGAGCCCAGTGATCCGCCGAAGGAGAATGCATATGCTGACACAATTGATTCACCGCAAACGATAAATCCGGACGAGTAATAGTGAGATACTGCAAAGCACCTGCAAGACTCCTGTATCTCGTGGGATCTGCATATGGTTCAGAGGACACACCAGAAGAACGAGATACAGGAATAGGGGTTGCCAAAGGCTTGCAGTCAGTCATACCTGCGCGCTTGAGAATATCAAGCATATACCGCTTCTGAGAAAGCAGTAAACCGCCATCAAGAGCTACAGTCTCAATTCCCAGAAAGAAAGACGGGCTACCAAGATCCCGAATTTTAAACGCCACGGAGAGTTTAGATATCAGCACAGATACCAAATCTGAGTCACTCCCCATAACAAGGATATCGTCCACATAAACAAGCAGATAGACACGCAAGTCCCCTTGAGAGTAAATGAACAGAGACACATCGGTCTTAGAAGCCCTAAAACCAACCGACAAAAGAAAAGCATGTAAACGCAAGAACCACGCACGCGGAGCCTGCTTAAGACCATACAGAGATCTCTGCAACAAACATACATGGTCCGGAAAATCCGAATCAGCATAACCAGGCGGTTGAGCCATATACACAGTCTCAGCTAGATTCCCATTTAAGAACGCATTGTGCACATCAAGCTGCCGCACAGCCCAGCCTGAAGAAAGTGCCAAAGACAGAAGGAGACGTACCGTAGTTGGCTTCACAACAGGACTAAACGTATCAAAGAAATCCTGACCTACCACCTGATTAAAGCCTTTGGCCACAAGTCTGGCTTTGTGCCGATCAACCGAACCATCCGCCTTTCGCTTGGTGCGAAAAACCCATTTGCAGCCCACAACATTCATGCCCTGCTTAAACGGAACAAGTCTCCAAGTCTGATTCTGCAGCAGGGCATTGAACTCAGCGTCCATAGCCTCACGCCATTCAGGAAACCGAGCAGCCTGAGTATAACAAGTAGGCTCTGACGGGCTCAACTCAGCAGACAAAGCAACCAGAACCGCACCTTCCTTCTGAGCCCGACTCCGAGTCATGGGACCAGGACCCTGGGGCACTGCACGAGTACGACGACCCCGAGACGGGACCACCTGCTGAGAATCCAGAGTAGACAACACCTCCGTGTTAGGGGAAGCAGGAGCTAACCGGGCAACTCCCCATGGCAACGACTGAGGACTCACATCGGGCTGCACAACTGGCTTAGTGGCAAAAGGAAACACATGCTCATCGAAACGAACATGCCTACAGATGAAAACTTTGTTAGTGTTTAAGTCCATACATCGATACCCCCGAAAAGAATCAGGATAACCAAGAAAAACACAGGGAGCAGACCGGAAACTCATTTTATGACGATTATACGGACGTAAGTGTGGGAAACACAAACAACCGAAGACACGCAGAAAAGAATAGGAGGGCGGTGACCGATATAAGACAGCATAGGGACTCTTATTGGCTAAAACAGAAGTAGGCATACGATTAATAAGATAAACCGCACACTCAAACGCATAATCCCAGAATCGAGAGGGAACAGAAGAATGAGCAAGCAAAGTAAGACCTGTCTCAACTATATGACGATGCTTACGCTCAACACGACCGTTTTGCTCGTGAGTGTAAGCGCAAGACTGCCTATGAAAAATACCTAGACGAAGAAACTCAGAATGCAACTTCTTGTATTCAGCCCCAAGATCGGACTGAATAGACTTAATACGACAGCCAAAAGAGCGCTCAACCAAAGCACGAAATTGGGCAAAAACAGCATATAAATCAGATTTTAAACGCATAGGATAAAACCAAGTAAAGCGAGTAAAATCATCGACAAAAATAACGAAATAGCGGTATCCATTAACAGAAGTAACCGGAGCAGGGCCCCAAATGTCACTATAAACCAAATCTAAGACATGAGTACTAGAAGAACGAACACTAGAAAGAGGGAAACGCGCAGATTTCCCAAGCTTACAAGCAGTGCAAATAGAATCTAATCTACTAGACGAACTAACTAAGCAAGACTTCAATATGTGACTCTGAGCACGATGATGAGGATGGCCAAGGCGTCCATGCCACACCGAAGACGATGCCCGGGCCGAAACAAAAGCAGAAGGTGTAGAAACCAGCAAAGAATATAAACCACCCGAACTGTTACCCCTGAGGAGGACCGCTTTGGTGCGGATATCCTTCACAACAAAATAAGTGGGGTAAAACTCAAAAAACACAGAATTTTCAGAAGCAAATTTCTGAACAGAAAGCAATGACGCAGACAAATCAGGAACATGTAAAACGCGAGACATCTTAAAAGAACGGGATGGGGTAGTAAACGATGTAGAACCAACACTAGAAATAGGCAGAGCCTTACCATTACCAACCCGAAGGGAGTCAGTACCAACATAGTCCTCAGCCGCTGTGAAAGAACGAGCATCCGGAGTGGCATGATCGGTGGCCCCCGTATCCGGGAACCAAGTCTGAGAAGCCAACGAGCCCGAGTCAGTAGAGTCCTGGTAAACCATATGAGCCTGCGACCCAACTGAATAGCGACGATAGCACGTCAAAGCCGAATGCCCGGGTATATCACAAATTTGGCAACGTAAATTTGACCTCGAGCCGCCACGACCACCACGCTGCTGCCCACGACCCTGGCCTCCAGAACCAGAACCGTGCCACTGCTGCGCGAACTGTCCAGACGCTGCAGAACCACCACCAGATCGCGACTGGCCACCGCGCCACTGCTGTGAGCCGCGACGACCTCCGCGACTCGAACCACGCCGAGCAACATGAGCAGCCGACGGCGACTGCATTCCAGCGGGCGAGAATTCAGCAACATGAGCAAACTCCTGAGCCCCTAACAAATCCGCCATCTCCTCCAACGTTAAGGGCACCGGCCGAGTGGACAGGGATGCCGCAAAGGAACGAAACTCCGCCCGCAAGCCTCGGAAGGCGTAGATGTTCATCTCATCATCAGTCACCGGTCGACCCGCAAGCACAAGGTCTTCAAGAAGAACCTTCACACGACCTAAATAGTCCACAACAGAGGCTTCACCCTGCTGCAAAGTCTGAAGTTGGCCGAGTAAATGGACAGCCCGAGCGCGAGAAGTGGAAGCTAGGGCGAGTTCGAGGGCATTCCAGGCTGCCATTGAAGTTTGCTTGCCGAGAACAATTGGAATAACTTCCTCCGAAAGCGATGAGATGATCATCGACAGAATCGCTTGGTCTTGGTGGAACCAAGGCGCGTACGCCGGGTTGACGGCAGGGGCAGCAGTCGGCGTAGCAGCCGGTGGCGGAAGCAGCATAGGCGGAGCAGGGATTGAACCATCAATGAATCCCATTAAGCGCTGACCGTGAAGAAACGGAACCAGCTGAGCTCTCCAAAAAAGGAAATTACGTGAAGTTAATTTAATACTAACGTAATGATGAGCCGACGAGAGAGCATTCGACGCCGGCAGAGGTGACGGAGCGCCGTCGGAGACCGTCCTCTCCGATGAAACAGCCGTAGACGCAGCGTCGGCCATGCAAAAAAAAAAAAAAAAAAAAAAAAAAAAACAACGCCTGGCGATTGATACCAGATTAAGGTTTGTATATATTCAATCTTGACTGTACAATATGATCTGTAACACCTATATACAAACTATAGAAGCATAACAAGAATAGAAGTATCTAACAATAGGAGTCCTAACATGACTAACACTAGGAGTCCTAACAATGAGAGTGCTTGTCACCTGTTTGCATGTTGCCGAGAAGCGAAGAAAGCATATAGCATGGTTGGTCTGCCGAACCTTCCTGTAATGGGTAATAATGTGCAAGACTGGTTTTTTGATTGCCTGAATGCATTGCATAATGAGTTGATTGCTAAATTTGTAATTATTTGCTGGGGTATTTGGTGCAGCCGCAATGAGTGTGTGTGGCAGGGAGCTTCTTTTGACTTGAGCTTAATGTTGAGACATTCTTTATTATTCCTTGAGAATTGGAGTGCTGCTAATACTAGTCCAATTGTGAATCAAGGCCCTAGAAGTGTTGTTAGATGGGAGAAGCCGCAAAGAGGAAGGCTAAAAATGAATACAGATGCTGCAATTAATCAGACCAAAGGGATCACGGGATTCGGTTGGCTCCTTAGAGATCATGATGGTCATTTTCTAGGTGCGAAGAATCTGCGTGGGCAAGGTATTTATGGTCCAAAGGAGGCCGAGGCTATTGGAATGAGAGAGGCTCTGAGCTGGTTAAAGGATACATGTCTAGGCGAAGTTGACGTGGAAACGGATTCCCAACTAGTTTTTAAAGCAATATCTGGTCATGACTTTACTTCTGCTTTTGGTTTAATAATATGTGATATTAAAGAATTAGCATCTCAGATTAATGATGTTGATTTTTGTTTTGCTAAGCGATCTGCGAATCGCGCCGCCCATACTGTTGCTCGGGAGGCCGTTTATGAGTCAGATTGCGGGGAGTGGTTTGATACTCCTCCTATTTTTCTTAGAGATTGTATTCTTGATGATTTAATGAATTAATCTTTTACTCTAAAAAAAATGATAATAATAAAAAAATCATAATGATAAAATAGTCATGTCGGTTTTTCTCTTCCCAATTGTTATTGAAAACAAAATACCATATAATACCGTATATTTTGTTTTCTTCAAATGTGAGAAATTCAATTCCCATTGAAAAGTGAATTCTATGAACCAAACAACAACAAATAACATTATCCTCAACTTGTATGAAACCTTTTTCCTTGTGTTGGTGACCATATAGAGCGGTGAGATTATCATCTTTAATAACAATTAGCACAAAAGATTTTAGTACTACAAATTATCTTTAAGGCTATAAAATTTGGACGGAATGACCTCAACCTAAAAAGGTTATTTAGTCCTCTTACGGTAGTTTTGAGTGGATAAGTTTGGCCTAGTCAGATCAATTGGGCTCTATAAGGTTCAACCATGAAAATTATTGAGTTATTAAACATAATTTGTGATTCTCATTAAACAAAACCAATAATTATATCAGATATTTTAATAATGAGTATAAAAGAACCAATAAAAAAATTCACATTTCAGATATTTTAATAATGAGTATAAAAGAACCAATAAAAAAATTCACTTTTTTTAATGACCGAATCTAGATGCTCAATATGTATAGAGTAATACTTTATTTACATCTAATTTTTTTACTTCATATTGACGTATCATGCTCAACTAATATAAAAATAAGTGAGTTACAATCTTTTATTGATTTGTTCTAATAAAATTAAAACATCCTCCGTATTGTCTAAATGCAATTAGAGTTCAGATACCACTACACTAATGCAATATGAAAAATTAAAACAAAATACTCCGTACGATGATACAAATTTATTATTGAATAATGCATTTACCATTTGTACAATAGCAGGGCCGATTTTTTTATTTGCGTGACTCTGTGCTGGTAAATATGTGAAGCCCTACCAAAGTATAAATAAACTGTTAATTGAAGAAAAATTGTAAAGAAAAAAATGCAAAAAAGCTGAAACAGATTCAAATTTTATTTATTATGAACAAAATTTTAAATATAATGCAAACTACAAATATTTTATTTAATAAGTTTATCTAAACATAACACATGTAAACATAACCAGGGCTGGACTAGGAGGCTCAAAATTTTTTTGGGGCCCTGTGCTATTGCTCATCTTGCACGCCCTAAAATACGACTCTGTACAATAGTGATGACTTTAAAAAAGAATGTTATTATAGGCTTTGAAAAATATAAAGCATGTTGAAAGTGTCTATTGACATTTTTTATTTGAATTAATTAATTTTAGACAAACTAAACTAATTTCTCTTTGTAATCATTTGAAAACTAAAATTATACGGAGTAATATTTCACACATTTGAATAATTGTTAGTTTGTTACCGACTAACCACGAAATGTAATTTCATTACATAAGTTACCGCATGTAGGTGTTTCCAAAAAAAAAAAGTACCGCATGTAGGTATACCCCATTGGCCCATGAGCTCGTCATTACATATGTAGTCTTAGCATTTTCAAATCCCCCTCCAAAAATAACTCCCAACTAAAAATATATATATATATAAAAATTCCCCCAAAAAGAAAAAAGAATTAACTACTTCCTCACCGAGCCGAATCACGTTCCTTGCTTGCCAATACGAACATGGCACCCTCTATCTCTCCGTCTTCATCGCTTTTCACATTCGAACAAAATCTACACTAGTTTGTTGGAAATATAATAATCGGAGATCTTTTTGGCTGACCTGATAGAGAAAATCCAGAAAAAAACCCTAGTCAGACGGGCAAGGAGACTGATCTTATTTATACAGGATCGCAGTTGCGAAGCGGATGCGGAAAAACCCTTAGTTCGCACCTCGTGAGTGGGAGTTGGGATCAGCCAGCATGCGCTTAGGGTAGGTAGATGTAAATGAAGAAATTCCATCGGTGCACGAGGATTTTCATCCTCTCTTTGCTCTTCATCTCCGTTTGTGTTCCTATCTGCTTCCTGTCTCACAGGATTAAAAGCGTTCATAGTGATGGTAGGTATCATTTCCAGTGGTTCATTTCACTTCTGGAATTTGTGATTGAGCTTGTATGCAGTTTAATCTTATTAATTCCGTTTTATTGATTGGATGCAGAGCCGGGAGAATTTGTTGAAGATTTATCGATTATTGTAAGATTTTCTATACCTTAAGTAGGATTTACATTTATTTTTTGATTTCTGATCGTTGTATGATAGATTGATAGCATGTGGACAGAATAGGGAAGAGGATTTGGACGAATTTTGTCTACGTGTTGTATTTTTATTTTTGGTGAAATAAGCAAATATGATTTGCTTATTTAATAGGAATTTACATTTTATTTGCAATTGTTGGACCACGAAGCTATTACATCTACATTTGCTTCCTTGGTCCCACCTCTTTGAATCCAGAGGGAGGAAAAGTGAAAAGCTCCCTTTATGTTCTGTGATTTGTTTTTGTCAACATCCATAATTACAGCTTTTATAATGTGCACCTCTTCAATCTTTTGCTATAAAATAGTAGTACACTGCTCTTACTGAGATTGATTAAAACATTGATTTAAATTTTTTTTTTTTTGGGTGATTCAGAAGCATAGGACAGAGGCTCATATTGTCAGTGCATTAGAGGAGGTAACTGAAATTTCTAAGTTTGGTCAACATGTGTAACGGGTTACTTGGGCTAATTACTTATTTGTGCTGAATTTTATGTGATATGGTATAGGAAGAAAGCGAGGATGTGAAAGAGCCACTCATGGTTGTTTACAAAGATGACAAGTTTAGTTCTGATTCTTTAATTGAGAGTAATAGGACCTATGTATCAGAAAACACAGAGAATGCTACCTTGGGAGAAAGTGGTTTGTTCTATTCCAATATTATTATATCTTTTTCTTCTTATCTTCATTGGCCGCTCAGTTGTTAACTTGTTTCAGGAATCATGCAAAATGTCGAAGAAGAGAATCAACATAGTCAGCATGAGGAAGTTGTACGAAATTCAAAGAAAAATGTATGACTTCTCCCCCACTCCCACATGAAGTGATGCAATGCACCTAAATAAAGAGGATATTCTTACACCAATACCCTCTAATCGTTGTACTGGGTAGCAATATACTTAAGTTTTATTTGAGGAGCTTTGTGATTCAGAAATTTCGGAAGCTTAAATAGATTTTTTTCCCCTCTGTGTCATAAACTATAAGAAATGTTGATTGCATTCTTGAAATTTACTCACAGATGCAATTGTTGAATTCCACACTTTTGTTTTGATCTATCACCAATGATTATGATTTTTATGTGCTTTTCCTTTCCAAAACATAAAAAGATAGAGTTGTCTAAAGTCTGTTTACTCAATACACTGCAGAACTATAATTGAATACAGTCTTGATTGGGAAGTATGATTAGTGGTGTTTAAAATAAAGGTAACTTTCTTCAAAAAAATATAAAATAAAGGTAAATATTGCAGGGTAGATTTATTAGGATTACATTTGCATCTTAGATTTCAATGTAACCCTGTGATAGTGATATTAGTCAGGATAGAAACTTGCTTTTCAGTTGAAGATCTAAGATTTCTGTTGTTTTTATGGGAAACACTTATTCTGAATTTATTTTTCTTGTCTCACTATCTCACTGCTGTTCACTTTGAAAGTACTGCGAAATTACTCTTTCCTTTGGCTCTCAGAAATTTCAAATTTATTATCAACTTTGCTGTTTATGCCTATTTTTTTTGTGGTTTTATTGCAGGCACAGTCTGAGCCTAAAAGGGTTCAACATGATCAGAGTAGAATCTCACATTCCCAGAAGACATCAGATGTGAAGTTGAAGGAGATGAAAGACCAGATTATTAGAGCAAAAGTATACCTGAGTTTTTCTCCACAAGGTAGCAAATCTCATATTGTGAAAGAGATCAAGATGCGAATCAAAGACCTGGAAAGAGCTATGGGTGAAGTTACTAAGGATTCTGATTTGTCTCGGAGGTAAGATGAAGATGAACTTAGGTCCTTTCCCTTTCCCTTTCTAATACCCCAACATTTACAAATAAACTCCATATTTTGTCTGAGTACTATCACATTTCTACAAGATTCTGTCCTTGGTGAACTTAATAAAATGTTGACTAGGTGCTTATATCATCCGGCAGAGGTGATTTTGGTTTATCTCAGAACAAAATGTTTTCTGGGTATTCTGGGTAATCAATTTGTTTTATGGGCTTCAATACATTTCATTTTTTGCCTACAAACTATTAGCCTTTTCAGGGCTGTGCAGAAGATGAAAGCCATGGAGGCAACCTTATTAAAAGCTAGCCATATGTTCCCTGAATGCACACCTATGGTGAAGAAACTTCGCGCTATGACAGATAGTGCTGAAGAGCAGCTCAGAACACATAAGAATCAAGTTGCATTTCTTGAAGAGCTAGCTGGAAGAACTACACCTAAGGGCCTACATTGCTTCTCCATGCGGTTGACAGCTGAATATTTTGCCCTGATGCCTGAAGAGCGGGAATTCCCTAACCAACATAAGTTGCATAATCCAGATCTATATCACTTTGCTGTTTTCTCTGATAACATTTTGGCATGTTCTGTTGTTGTCAACTCAACCATTTCATCTGCTAAGGTATGCTGTTCTTGTATCTGCTCTTTCTTTTCAGCCTTTCAGGTGCCATTATTTGTTCCACATCTCTTCATTTCTTTTATTTTTATTCATCCTTTCCACTTTTGGGGAGGCTTAAAATTGGTCATATGCTCATATTATATCAATTTTTCTTGGACATGACTTTTTTTTAGTAAAAGGCTGAGGTTATGAGTGTATGAAAATGATGTTGGAGACTTGGAGAGTAGTTGTTAATGTATGCAGCACTGTGTTCTCTTATATGCATGATTTTAGTGTGTTTATCAAATGAGGTTTAGATGATCAAGAATATTTTCAACTTTGTGTTAACACGCATATGGCAAGGTTGATGGTCAAGGATATTTACTCTTGATTTGTTTTGAATACTTTTTTTTTTTTTTTTTAATCAGTTATTTATGTACTGAATATGATGTTTGATGCATTTGACAGGATCCTGAGAAAATTGTCTTTCATATAGTCACAGATTCAGTTAGCCTCCCTGCAATATCAATGTGGTTTTTATTGAACCCTCTGGTCAAAGCAACAATTCATATCCAAAGCATAGACAATATCAAATGGTTATCCACCAAATATGATGCAAATTTGCAGAAGCAAGAGTCACTTGATCCAAGATATGCATCTGCATTGAACCACTTGCGGTTTTATTTGCCAGATATTTTTCCTTTGCTCGACAAGCTTGTGTTTCTTGACCATGATGTAGTTGTCCAAAGGGATCTCTCAGCACTTTGGAGAATTAACATGAAGGGTAAAGTGAATGGTGCTGTGCAGACTTGTAAGCAAGGAGAGCCTTCATTCCGTCGGATGGATGCGTTTATTAACTTTACTGACCCCATGATGGCAAAGAGGTTTGATGTGGAAACCTGCACATGGGCATTTGGGATGAATTTATTTGATCTGAAGGCATGGAGGCAGCGTAATTTAACCGCAGTCTATCACAAGTACTTGCAGCTGGTAATGGTTAATGACAACTTAATCTTTCTCTTTTCTAATTTATTGCCTGTGGAATTAGTATATATGTGTAAAGACCTAGTGCATTTTTGTTGCATTCTTTATTGTTTTTCTCACTACTGCCAATTTTCCTCTCTGGATGATATACAGGGAAGTAAGAAGCCATTGTTGAAAGCTGGTACTTTGCCAATTGGTTGGATAACATTTTACAAGCACACAGTGGCTCTTGACAGAAGTTGGCATGTCCTTGGTTTAGGTTATGATTCCGGTGTGCCGCGGGGCAATATTGAGCAGGCTGCAGTAATTCATTATGATGGAAAAATGAAACCATGGTTAGATATTGGGGTCGAGAAGTATAAACCTTATTGGAGGAAACATGTGAACTATGAACAGCCCCATCTGCAACAGTGCAACATACACAGTTAATCACATATCCAACAAAGGAAGCTTAATTCAGTCCTCCCATACTATTTTTTGTTGACACTTATATAGATCATAGTTTATGTAAATTTGAACAAATCATTTTCCGGCCAAATTCTTACGGGAACTGAGCGCATTCATGCAATAATATAGGGTACCAAATACTGCAGTGTCCCTGGGAGCACAGTTTAGAGTTTTCTTTTCTTATTTACTTTTGTCTGGACTATACCCTGGAATCCAAAATCAAATTGTGGTTCACATGAGATGTCATGCCACGTGGCCAAATGTGGTTGGGTTGGAATGGATGAGGTGCTATCCATATAATCTTGGTTTGTGGTTGTTCATTGGTTATTGTCTCGGCTAGAGAATACATTAATTTGTAGATTGCTCCCATATCATATCAAAATCAAATAAACTGGAACCCAGTACCAGAGAGAGCTCGATCACCTCATCTCAATCAAACTAGAATACAACAGAAATGGCCACCATCTCTGCGTGCTCTCCGACCTCCACCGTTGCACGTGCTGCGCTCGTGCCCAAGGCTCCGGCACCACGCCCCTCCGCCGTTCTCGGTACTAGTTGTGCTTATGAGAGTATGTGTGTTTGGCTTGTGATTAGCTTTTTTTTTTTTTTTCTGCTTCTGATGACAATTGCTTTTCAGGGTTGCCGGCAATGAGTAGCATGGGCAAGATGAGATGTTCGATGGAGGGAAAGGCAGCGAGCGAGTCAAAATTGGGGATGGGTGCATCTATGATGGCGGCGGCGGCTGCAGCCGCCATGTCCAGCCCAGCAGCCATGGCTCTGGTGGATGAGAGAATGAGCACGGAAGGGACGGGGCTCCCATTCGGGCTGAGCAACAACCTTCTTGGTTGGATACTGTTGGGTGTCTTCGGTTTAATCTGGTCTCTCTACATCGTCTACACTTCTGGCCTCGATGAGGACGAGGAGTCTGGACTCTCCCTCTGAGCTTCAATTTGTACTGTGTCAATTGTGTTAATCATGATGTAATACTTTACTGTCATCATGCCGTTTCTGTAAACTTAATTGTGCTCTTAAAATTTTTCCCTTTAATTCCTCTTCCCCATATACACTCCATCTTTATAATCTCCTTTTATTTCTTAATTGATCCACCAACTTCTAACTCAGCTCAACCAACAATAACTAATAATTTACTGCAAATACCTTTGTTGTTACGCACCGGTCTTAAATCTCAGGGAGTTTCAGACGTACGTAGAGATGAATAAAACTATAAAAGAGAAGATAGTTGTAAGGTATAGAGAGAAGGAAAGATCAAATAAAAACAAGTACGAAATATATGAATAGATACCAAAGAAACGAAGAATAAGACGATGAAAATGGCAAAGGGAAATTGAGGAAGAAGATCATGCTCTTCTGCCTTTTCAATTTTTGTTTCAGATTTCTGCAAATACAAACAATAGCCGATGGCTCCTCTTTCAACTAAATATACGGGTATAAAAATATTTTAATAATCAAATATTTATAACATTATTTTAACCAGCAGCTTTGAAGTTGGAACATATTGTTAATGTAACTACAGAATAGAATACGAAGTAGTTAATAAATAGATTGTTAATACAAATGGTTAATTAAATTATTTATTTACAATATCATTTAAAATATAATATAAAAATAGTTAAATATGTCACTAATTTTTTTTACAATTAAATCATTGAACTTACAAAAGTGTAATTTTTAGACACTATTTTAATTTTTTTTGGTAAAATCCGATCATATTACTTACATAATATTTTCCTTTATCATACTAGTTTGTTTTTTTTTTTTTTTGGAAAACCCGAACATTAGAATGTTTNTTTTTTTTTTTGGAAAACCCGAACATTAGAATGTTTTAAACTCAAACTGGATTAAAATAAATTAGAAAAATATTTTAATTACACATATTTTACTTGTTTAATGGTTAAATTGCACATTTTTTAAGTCCAATGACTCAATTACACAAAAAGATAAAGTTCAATGACCTATTTAACACTTTTTATATATATAATATTATTTAATAATTGTAAAAATTGGAAAAAGTGTCAAATAGGCCACTGAACTTATCGCTTTTGTGCAATTTGGCCATTGAACTTAAAAAGTGTACAATTCAACCATCAAACAAGTAAAATTTGTGCAATTGGACCATTTTTATAAAAATTTTCTAGTAAAATCCAATTATATTACTAACATATATGTATTAAGAGTGGCATTTTTTTTCTATCATACTAGTTGGGAGTCAATATTGAAATGTTTTTAACTCAAATTGAATTAAAAAATTTTGTAAAAATGGTCCAATTGCACAAATTTTGCTTGTTTGATGGTTGAATTGCACATTTTTTAAGTTCAATGGCCCAATTGCACAAAAGCGATAAGTTCAGTGGCCTATTTGACACTTTTTCCGTAAAAATTTGTTTCGAAAGAGATGATCAAATAAATAAATTATGATTCTAATATTTGAAATCATTTCTTGCCAATATACTTTCAATCAAATTTATTGTATCAATATACACTTTCAACTAGTGATTACAATATTGTTGTCCAAATAATAATAAAAATTTACTGAGATATAGTGCATACTTTGCGTGGAATGACAGAGAGAATGATGCGTACAAGGGCGATTTGTAGTAGTTCATATCGCTTTTGCTACATACCCGGTCGTACAACTCGGCTGCTCCTCCAACGTAGAATGGCGGCCACGTCTCTGAGCACACCTAAGCTCAGCTCCACGCTTTCTTCTCCGGCTCTTTATGCTCTCTGCAACCAACTCCCGAGATTCTCGCCTCTCTCGCTCCGCAGTAACTCTGTAAACTTTCCTTCTCTCCATCTCCGCCGTCAATCCTTCTCCTACGGCCGCCGATTCTCCACCACTCGAGCCGAGTCCTCAAATGGCGCTGCTGCCTCCGAGCCGCCGAGCCACTATGATTTCGACCTCTTCACTATCGGCGCCGGGAGCGGCGGCGTTAGGGCTTCTCGCTTTGCCGCGAATTTCGGGGCTTCTGTAGCTGTTTGTGAGCTTCCTTTCTCCACCATTTCGTCCGATTCCACCGGCGGTGTTGGCGGCACGTGAGTTTCCAATTCCACTATTTTGTTGCCGGCTTTATATTTTGATAATACTTGTCTGTTGTTTGTCCTCTGTATATACCATCGTAAAGGGGAAAAAGAGAGCAGATTTTGCTCTTTTAGGCTGTGAATTTAGCATGCTAGCTTAAATTCATCATCTTTACAATCATAGCCGGTACTGAGTTCATAGTGAATTGGGATGAAGGTAGAGCTGTTTCCGCGGGTGGGATACAAATTGTTTCCTTAGATGAAAAAAGAAGTTCGGTTTGTGCATTAAGCTCTACTAACATGTTATTCAATTTATTTTTTTCTTGTAAGAGTATTGGGAATTGGGATTCAGTGAATTCATTTACAGTGGGGTTAATTTTATTTGATTTTGATAGTGTTTTGCTCACCCAATAACATGAAAAAGCTTTGTGAAGACAAAGGATAAATCTATAAAGTGCTGGTTAATCTTGTGTGTGCGCGCTTTTTAATTGTTGTCATTTTCATGAATCCTTTATTTAAGGTGTGTGCTTCGTGGCTGTGTACCCAAGAAACTACTTGTGTATGCTTCAAAGTATTCGCATGAATTCGAGGAGAGCTGTGGGTTTGGATGGAATTATGAGACAGAACCAAAACATGATTGGAGCACTCTTATTGCAAATAAAAATGCTGAATTGCAACGTCTCACTGGAATCTACAAGAACATTCTTAACAATGCTGGTGTCACTCTTATTGAAGGGCGTGGAAAGGTCTGTTAAGTTTTCAGCAAAAACATTTAAAGATGAGTCTTTAAGCGTCTGTTATACATAGCATACCCTTTTGCTGCATCTTCAGGTTCTTGGCCCACACACAGTGGATGTGGATGGGAAACTCTACTCGGCTAGAAATATACTAATTTCAGTTGGAGGGCGCCCATTTATTCCAGACATTCCTGGAAGTGAATATGCTATAGATTCTGATGCAGCACTAGATTTGCCCACAAAACCAAAGAAAATTGCAATTGTTGGTGGTGGCTACATTGCACTTGAGTTTGCTGGGATCTTCAATGGGTTGAAAAGTGACGTCCATGTTTTTATAAGACAGAAAAAGGTTCTCAGAGGCTTTGATGAAGATGTGAGTTAAGTACTTCTCTTGTTCAGTTAATGTGCATTTGGCCAAAACGATTTTCTTCATGCAAGTTCTTACAAATTATGCAGATTAGGGATTTTGTTGGGGAACAAATGGTACTAAGAGGAATTGAGTTCCACACGGAGGAATCACCACTAGCTATTACCAAGTCACTAGATGGCTCACTTTCTCTGAAAACTAATAAAGGAACAATTGAAGGTTTTAGTCACATCATGTTTGCAACGGGGCGTAAACCAAATACTAAGGTGTGATGCTTATCCTTTAAAACTTTTCCTAGCTATAACATAAAAGCACTTCCTACAATGTTTCCTAGTTATATAGGTGGTTATGGTTAGTGTATCGGTGTTGATCAGGGGCGGAGGTACGTGTATGGGGAGGGTTGGCTCCCCTACCCCTACCTCATCCCAACCCACCCCAAAATTCTCTTTTGGCTTCCCTCAATTTATTTATTTATTTTTATAAAAATTCTACTATGTATATATTAAATAAGCTCAAAACATATATTGAAGTCCAAATTCACCAAATAAAAAGAAATAAATCAAGTAATTAATTAGTTAGTTATTATATATTTTTATTATTTATTTACACTTTTAGGATGCACATTTGCTAATTCAAAAGATTAGTTTTGAAATTGGAAAAACTAATTTTAATATTGGTTCTTTAATTCGTGATTTTGAGTTCCGTTATCATCCCTCAAATTTTGAAATATCAAGTTAATTAGTAAAATGAATATCGGGTAATTATGTTTAAAAAAAAATGTTGCCAACAAAATAATTGACAACTTTTATTTGATAAAAGAGTGACAAGCAAGATTATTATTATATATATTTTGTGTCATGTGGAAAATTATAGAGTATTGATTGCCATCAATGCCAATCGTTACATAAAGTATCATTAAAATTATTATTGATAATACATTGTATAATTATGTATGGTATATATAATGATATCATGTATGATCGGTACTGATGTTGATTGGCAATGTAAATTTTTGCTATAATTTTGGCCCCCCTAACATAAATTTTCTGGCTCCGCCCTTGGTGTTGATGCATGTTTGCTCTGTTTTTTCTAAGATAGACTAGCTGGTTGTTGAGATGCTTCTTCATGTCAGAGTTAGAGAGATGGCTAATTTAGTTTGTTGATATTTTGACTTTGTTGGCAGACTTTAGGACTGGAGACAGTGGGAGTGAAAATGACAAAGGATGGAGCCATAGAGGTCCTTTATCTTCTAAATATCTTCTTACCCTTTACTAATTAGCCCCTCCCTTCCGAACTACTTGCAGTTATTTACACAATGAAAGTTGTAACTGAAATTGTTTCATTAGGTTGATGAGTATTCCCGTACGTCAGTCCCATCGATTTGGGCAGTTGGTGATGTTACTGATAGGGTGAATTTAACTCCGGTTGCTTTGATGGAAGGAGGAGCATTGGCAAAGACTCTTTTTGCTAATGAGCCTACTAAACCAGACTACAGGTGCTTGCTCTTTCTTGCACGATACTTTTTGATGCCTTGAAGGCTTTGATTAACCTTAAGATCTGCTTATGGGCATTCAGTATAAGCACTGTAAGTATGGGTAGAAAAAGTTTCATGAAAATAAATATAGAGAATATATGATAAATCATATAAAGGAATAGTCTATATATATTATACATTTACATCTTCCCCCTTGTAGAACAGAAGACTTGGAAGAAAATCTTTATTTGGCTTTTGTAGAAGATTCAATAAATTTCATCCAAGTTTGTTTGATATTCTTCTCTTGGACAGGGCTATACCTTCTGCAGTATTTTCTCAACCCCCTATCGGGCAAGTTGGTCTGACTGAAGAACAGGTGAACTGATAACAACATACATCAGAAAGTGCTAGAATTGATCTTCATAATTTGATCTTTTAATCTTTTTGCAGGCCATAAATGCATATGGTGATGTAGACATTTTCACATCAAACTTTAGGCCCTTAAAGGCTACACTCTCTGGCCTTACAGATAGAGTTTTCATGAAACTTATTGTTTGTGCAAAGACAAACAAAGTTCTAGGCTTGCACATGTGTGGAGAAGATGCACCAGAAATTACACAGGTAGTTGCTCTCTTTCATTTTTCAATATGCCCATTTGCAACTTGATTACTGCCGCCTTACTGGCAAAGCTTGCATGTCATACAATTTTATGTCATTTATCCAGGGGTTTGCAGTTGCTTTGAAAGCTGGCTTAACAAAAGCAGATTTTGATGCCACAGTTGGTATCCACCCAACATCAGCAGAGGAGTTTGTCACCATGAGGGCACCTACAAGAAAGATTCGGAGCAATCCATCTGAGGTTTCTCCTCAATTCAAATCTTGATTAAACTGGATTGTTGTTTCATGATGGATTGACCTTTCTTGTGTACAAGAACATGAATTCAAGAAGTCTAACTGTGTCTCTGTCTTCTTTCTTGATAAATGCGCTTTTATTCACCTTATTTCCTTGCTTTACTTTCCTCCTACATGCATATTGCATATTACTACATATCCAACAATTCTGTAGTTTTACCCAATGAACATCAACTATTGAATTCTTACCGTCAAAAGATTATAAACCTAGATTTATAAGGATGTGCATCTCTATGCAAGATTATGCTTTAGTATCTGTGAATGTACTTTAGGTCTTAATTGCCGAGCTATAGAATCATACACATTACACACTCTTATACTCTATAATTTGTAGGCTGTGATCTTTTTATTTAGTTTGTTTAACCACATATATTACTCCAGGGAACAGCTGAGTCTGATACTAAATCCGCTGCTGGAGTTTGACATTGTGCAATGAAGATCAATCTGATGCATAAGCAATGCCCAGATGAAATTGGGTGAGAGCAGTTGGTAACTCCCTCTCTACATCGTGCTTCAATACGGAAACCAAGGGAAAATGGTTGCTTTGCTTGGTTTTCTCCTCGGTATTTTTTCAGTTTTTGTGCTAGCTTGATTTGATTTTTGGCATGTGCAATTTGGAGATTGAAGCCTGCATGAACAGATTAACCAGGGGAAGGACATGGATTATATAACATTTCGTCTACAACAGCCAGCAGGCATGGAACCTACAAATCAGAAGGATTTACGCACACAAGATTTGCCTATTAGAGGAAATAAGAGAGCCCATCCATGTGGAATGTTAAGTTTGTGTAGACTTCAATAAAATGTGCATTTTTTACAGACTGCTATTTGCGTGGTTGGCTTCGATTAATTTAACTTAATAGGGTTTCTATTTTTATTTTGAGCCTTTGATCTCTAGGTTGTCGAACACTCGAACTTCATTCACACCTTTTTGCAATGCTTTAATGATAAAGTTGAATAAAAGTTGAAATTTGACAGGAGCATCGAATAAATACTTTTAAGAAAGCATAAATTCCCCGAAAGGAAGTCTGCTTGTGACAACATTCTCTTAATTTTAATGTTGATATTGTGAAAATCGTTTAACCTAAATTTTTATAATCTTCAAAACTTTAAAAAAATCAGAGGTAGAGAATCCACAATAGTGGATTTTGAAAAGTTTTGGCAAATTTTTAGACATACGTGGAGAAGAGAGTGTGAAGAGCAGTTCTTATATCGTGGACCACGGTCCACGATATAATTTGCGGTGTGAAGAGTCTTTCTGCAAAGTCTTAATTTTTATCAGAATTATATGACTCACTAATAATAAAAAAAAACTCCAGTCCTGATCGAGTGAAGTGCAGTGCCTTGTGTTAATCTGATTTTTTTGTGTGTGTGTTTTTCAGATTTGTTTTTTGTTATTATTATTATTATTATTATTTATAAATTCCAAGTTCTTTTTTCTAATTATACACGTAGGCTGTGTTTGACATAGCTTATTTAGGAGCTTATAGCTTATTTTAAGCTACTAATAAGCTATAAGCTTTGTTTGGTAATGCTCTCAAAATAAACTAGTAGCTTAAAATAAGAGCTTATTTTGAAACGCTACTTCAGGTAACTTTTCAAAAATAAGCTACTAACTTCTTAACTTTTTTCCATCTTTATCCTTATTATTTTAAATAAATGACATCATTTATTCCTCCCAATTAAAACTCTTTTGGCATTTTTTCTTCAATATGTTTCGTTGTAATTTTAATTTGATATTTGTGTTTAAACAATAATTTTTGTATGAACTAATTTTATGAATTATAAACATTTTGTTTTACTTTATATATTTTTAAATATATGTTCTTATTTATATTTTACAATTATATTGATTTCATTATTTTATATTTTAATATGTAAACAAACCTATTTAAATTTAAAATTATTTAACTTTTATGTAGATGTCCTTTTTAGTCTTTTTACATTTATCAACTTATCAAAAAGCTAATTTTACTAAACACTTTTAAGCATAACAGTTAGTTTAACAGCTTTTCAGATTTCAGCTTCGAGCTTATAACTTTTCAGTTTTCAGCTACTTTTCAACTTTCAGCTACCATTTCAGTTAGATTTGCCAAACATAGCCGTAAAAACTTCTCAAAACTTATGCCTAATGGAGATACTATAATAACATAACATGCTGAAGATATTTTACCAAATTTATGGATATTCTCATATTCCACCACGAATGATTTACCAAAAGTTAATTCTTTAACCAAAATGAAAAATAGAAATTAATTTTCCTCCAAATTCTTGGCATAATATATGGCAGCAAAAACTAAAATCCAACCCAACGGTACAGTAGACAGTCAACAGAACCGCATCGCGCCTACTACGACTGTAGTGCTGTCCCCTATATAACGCTCCTCTTGGTCTCGGATTAATAAAAATAATTTAAAAAACATCGGCGCCAAAACCACCAAATATCCCGCCGCTTCCTCAATAATTTGATGCTCTTTCTGTATCGGTTAGGCATTTTGGCGGAGAGATTTCTGAGAAGAAAAAAGCCAAATGCAAATGCAAGGCCATCTTCCTCATCCAGCTACGCCGATCTCCGACGTCTTGGCGCCCAAGCGCGGCGGCAAGAAGCGTGGGAGCTATAACTGTGGCCGGTGCGGTGCTCCCAAGAAGGGCCACGTTTGTCACTTCTCCAAGGACAAGGATTCCTCCCTCTCCGTCTCCGTCTCCGTTTCCAACTCTCCGGCCATCGGTGACTGCTCGTCGTCAGCTTCACCTTCCCCTCTCCCCGCTGTCGTGTATCCTCAGACGCGCCAGCCTTGCTCCCGCCTCCCTCGAGCTCTGTCGTTCGACGATTTTGACCTAGGTGACTTGGCCGGATCGGAAGACGAAGGGGACGATGGATTTCCCGATCTAGGCGGGTCAGGGAAACTGCCGTGTGCTTGTCTTTGGGAGGTGCTCAAGAGGCTGCCGCCGCCGGCGTTGTTGTCGGCGGCGGGCGTGTGTAAGGGATGGAGGGATACTGCTAGGCTGCTGTGGAGAGCGGCGGAGGAGCTCAGGCTTAAGGTTCCCGCCAAGGCCCAGGTTGGACACGTCAGATCGTTGTTGCAGAAATGCCCTGGACTCGTTACACTTTCCCTTAGAATGGAAAGGTTAGGTGGATCCCGGCTGTTTATCTACTCAATTGCTTGATTTGATGGAAGACATAAGCTCAATTAAAATGCAAATATGCAATGATATATACCAAGCGAAACTCGTTTACGCATTGCAATCTTAATTAGAATCAAAATCTCCAGTACAAACATGATCTGAAGGATTGATTCTGTATGCTGATCGTATAATGATGTAACGGAACTTTATCCTTGGAAGCTGATCTGTTATATATTTCTGGTTTTGGTGTCACAGTGATATTGATGCTACAATGCTGGCCTGCATTGCATTTTCATGCCCTAACCTGGAGTCCCTGGAGATATTTACATCCCACACCTCAGTAAATAGTATCACTGGGTATGCTTTCCGTCCCGATTATAATGTCCTTAGTTGATTTGAGCATATGTAGGTCAATTGGTGAGTGTTCTGTTATCTGTCTCTTTAAATGCAACATGCCAAAGCTTGTTTATGTGTCAAGAAATGCTATTACCTAGTGCATTCACTCAAGTAGTGGCTTATGGTTTTCATCGTCATCCAAAAAAAATGCTATTACCATGTTGCCATAAGCCATACTCTATTTTTTGTGCACTTATCATGTTTGTTATTGTCTAAAATGAGAGAGGGCTTATATCTTTGAACTTCAATTCTCTTTCACGAAAAGATAGTGATTTGGTTGTTTGGCATTCTTTATCCTTGCTTAAAGTGCAACTATGATGTACCATTCTGCTAAATGAAGTTTTCTTTGCTTAGATCGTTTTGGTTGATTGATCTTGTCATGGTTATCAAGTTGTTGCCTAGGTGTCTGGTCGGTGGAGACCTGACGCCTAATGATGTCGCCTTGCCCAGAGAGCTTAGGCTGTCACGCCGCACCCTTCCACCGCCAACGGGCCTTCTTTCTTCCTTCTTGCCCAATTGGCCTTTCTTTTTTCTTTTTCTTTCTAATTTCACTCTTCTTGATTTCAAAGTAGAGAAGAGGGGTTTATCTTATTCATTACTTAGAACACTCCAGATTATATACCATATATATAGGCCTAAAGAACATTGGAAAGATGCACAATAAATACTAGACTTCTCACTACTCTAGGAAAAACTATTACTCTCCTTAAGGCAACTTAGAGTAAATCGGGCTGCCCAAGACGAGATATTTTCAATATATACATACATACATATATATATATATATATATATATATATATATATATATATATATACATACATACATCTCCTCAAGGCAACTTAGAGTAAATAGGGCTGCAAAAAGGCTGCCCAAGACAAGATATTTTCAATATATATATATATATATATATATATATATATATATATACTCATCGCCTAGGTGGTTGCCTAGTCGACTAGGCGGTCGGTGGCATCTCGCCTAGAAAGTCCGCCTTGATAACCATGGATCTTGTCTTGTGATCTTTGCCCCATTCGCTAACCAGCATAGTGGATATACATTTGAGCACTAATTGTGCAATTTACAATAAGAATGCCACATTTTGCTCTGTATTTTAAACCATTTCTTTATGAACGCATTTTATCATGTCATTAGACTTTTGCTCATTTAATGTTAATTTCCATGTTACCATTACAGAAATCCCTATTCTCATTACTTCAAATGATATTTTTAAATATAAAATTTTTTGGTGGGTGATATTTTGAACTTCTGGCAATGAACCTTGCTCACGTGCTTGCCCATATACATATTTTATTTATTTGTTTGTTTATTTATTTACTTATGCAGGGATGAATTGAGCCATTTTCTTGCTGATAGAAAATGCCTTACCAATCTCAAGATGGAAGGATGCTCTAACCTTGGAGGTTTCATTCTTTGTTCAAGCAAGCTATCTACTATTTGGCTTTCAGATCTTCGTTGTCTCTCTAAGATGGTATGCACTAGTTCATCCCCATTGTTCCATTGCAGCGTGCTTCTCACATCACTAACCTCTGTTGTGATATGCCATATTTACATAGGTATTCAACTGTCCCAGTTTGAAGGAAATTTCATTGGAGTTTTCTCGTCAAGATAATGACAACACTGATATTGCCACCATGGTCGATGGTTTTGGAAGAAGCTGCCCAAGACTACAAAACATTCACATTGCTTCTGCTCGGCTTTCACATGCTGTTGTGCTTGCTCTTGCAGCAGCAAATTTGAGGTTTGAATGTGTGGCTTTGGTTGTTAAGTTCCTGGAATTGCAGAAACTCTTGGAATAATGCTTCCCTTTCCCTCCTTGACAAGAAGGTGAATGAAATCAATGTGACTGCTTTGATCTGCAGGGGGTTGAGAATGCTTTCCCTTGTTCTTGGGTCTGAAATAACTGATGCATCTGTTGCAGCTATTGCTTCAAGCTACCCAAGGCTTGAGTTACTTGATCTGAGTGGGTGGGTTTTCATTCTAAGTCCTGACATGCATTTTTTTTTTTCAATTTATTTTCCTTTATGAAGGGACAGTATCCTGATCATTGCTTGACTTGTAAGAAAAAACCTGAACAGAGAAGCAAAATAATAAATTTAAGTATGCTGCAGCTGGTTGATTGGTAACAGAAGCAGTTTAGTCTGAATTCAATCATGCTTCTGGGGGAATTCCAAGTTCTATGAACATATTATTGTATTTAGTTTGCATGACTGTCTGTTTTGATTGATGTTTTTTCCTTTTTATTTCAGGTCTAGTATAAGTGACAGTGGCATTGGAATGATATGCAATGTTTTTCCTGAGACAATGTCCAAACTTCTCCTTGCCCTTTGTCCTAATATTACATCAAGTAATGCTTAAAATGCCCTTCACTAAGTCTTCCTGGGACCTATTTATCTGCACTTCATATGATAACTATGACATGCTTGTTCTTTAGGTGGTATTCAATTTGCTACAGCTCAATTGCCTCAACTAGAGATTATGGACTGTGGAATGACCATATGTGATCCAAATTTAGACAGCCCAGAGGAGAATGGTGACTCTGACATTCAAAAAATACCCAACAGCGAGTTACACCGTGCATATCAAAAGCTGATCATTAAACACAGCCGGTTGAAGAAATTAAGCTTATGGGGCTGCTCTGGCTTAGATGTGAGCTTTTATATTCAGTAGTTGAATACTTGAATTATAGGTATTGAGGTATTCAACTGATCTAAAATTTGACTCATTTTTTGCCTTGATTATGTTAAATTCAATGCAGGCATTATACTTAAATTGCCCGGAGCTTGTTGATCTTAACCTAAATTCTTGTAGAAATTTGCAACCAGGTAGCATTTGAGTTTTGAATCTTGAGTCTGTGCGTCTACATTTACCTAATGAATTGTTCGAAAATGAAATATTTGTTGCATTTAAAGTTTAACAATGTGTCCTTGACACTGCAGAGAGATTGTTACTTCAGTGCCCCAATTTGGAAAATGTTCATGCGTTAGGTTGCCATGGTGTTTTGGTTGAGGGCATTCAGACCCAGGTATTTCTCAGTTGTGCTAGCTATCCTCTCTTCTGGAAATAATGCTTTTTAGTTTTTACATTGTGCTCTCCTAAGAGCTGGCTACTTCCATTATTGATACAAACATGTGTCATTAACATAATCACAATGGCACTGACTTTCTTTTCTCATTTGGATCCATTTCTGCCAGTAATGTACAAGATGCTTAATCAAAAAAAAAAAAAAACTTTCCACCCAGCTACCCTATTGGGTTGTAAGAAATACTTTAAGAACACATCTGCTTCATCCTCCGCTGCTGGACATTATGTTTTTTCATTGTTTGAGTCTTAATAGCTGGTTACTTAGCTTCTATTACTTGTACAAACAAAATAGATAGTTGATTCTCCTTTTGGTATCTTTTGTGTCTTCCAATAGATTAGCACACAGATGCTTAATAAAGTAGAGAATAGAGATGTAAAATATTTTATAGTTTACGATGTCAACTTAACTGAAGTTTCTGAACAAGTCTGTAAACACTTCTATATACCTATAAAACGTCCTCATCCCAATCACCAGAGATTCATTGAGCGACTGTGATGTGTTGTTTAATGCTGTGACTTGAAGCCTAAAATAGCAGTGAAGGAAGTTTTAGAGAAAATTAAAGTTCTGTCCTTGAGAAACCGAACTCCACTACTTTTTCTTTAAGGGAAGTGAACAAGCTAGGTTATATAGAAGAGTTTTACTGAAGCAATCATGATGCTTTTGCAGGTAAATAGCAGTGAATTTGCAGCTGTAGAGACTCAGTTTCCTTGCAAGCGCCTCCCTGATGGCTCCAAAAGGATACAGATGGTTCCTGGTTTGTTCAACCCACAGGTAATATACAACTCACCATAATATACATTATTGTGTAAACCCCTTGAAAGTGATTCTTGCTCCAATTATTTGCCTCTATAAACCCCATGAAAGTGATCTTTGCTTTCAATTGTCTCCACAATATTTCTTATTCTCTACTAGAAAATAATATGTTAATTGCCATTCTGCAGCCATATGATGATCAGAAGAAAAAAAGAAAGCTTTCAAGTCTCAGTTCTGCAGTTAGTGTTATCTTCTGAAGCAAATAATCTTGGCCAATGCCTGAACTTTCTACTTGTCCCCCAGTAAATGATGTTTATTTATTATTAAACTATAAATACATATTATTTAAGTGTAGGAAGATATTTGGAATTTTATTACATTTTCCTTCTAAACTTTCTTAATACAATATTATTTTTAGAAGAAATTATTTGAAAATTATATATATTCTGATCCAATAATTCTATATATATGACTTTACAATTTTATACAAGGTTGTGAAGTGCAGTGGTACTTAGGAAATTAGGGTTTTCAGGACTGAATAGAATATGGAATTGCAGGAAGACTGAATGAGTCAATGGTATGTGATATGAATATGGTGGGACGATGGAGTTATTAGTGGACAATAGTACTAGGGAGAGCACGTGTATAGAGATTCATCATAATTAGTGTCCATGTGAACTTGTTGGCCTTATGCCACCCTTGAGTCAATTACCGGCCCCCTATGTATTCCCTGTATAGTATGTGCACCGTTTCATGGCATCCATCCATCCATCCATACATGCATGCATCTGCCCGTAAGGGCAGCCTGAGTGGCAAGACCAAGACGCTCGCGGCCGTGAGGTCCTGAGTTCGAAACCGTCTGCCACCCGGGTTTGAGCCGGTCAGCTATGGGCAACCTAGGCTGGTTAACCTCCTTGTGGTCCTTTGCCGGCTAGGATCACAGGGCGAGGGTTTACTCACATACTCGGAAGAGGAGTGGGGTTTGCCTCGATAAACCCAATACATGCATGCATCTTGAAAGCAGTAGTCCATGCCACTCCATTCTTCAGCTTGTATGCATGATGTATATGTGGTCATCATTGTTTAGACGTACGATGCATGCATGCGTAAGTACGTATGCGGCCATTGCCAGCTAATTTAATGATGGGGGCATAGAATTGAAGAAATGGGAGCATGAGGGCATGCTTGGTGTATAGTGATGGGAATGGCCAACCGGCCGGACTAGAAGGCTTGCAGGCCGGGGCCAGAAATGATGAAATGAAACTTCATTCCCAATTCCATCCCATCCACGTGTGGCATCTCATTTTCATATCATTTATCACATCGCACATGTGCACCGTACCCATCCATCCCCCATCTCTATCTTCATTCCCATACAATATGCTTCATTTCCTTTCCTATCTAGCTTGGCCTTTTGTGCTAGCTCTCCCCACATCATATATCTTATCTTCATGCTCCAATATTATTCCCTCTCTATACACCCGTTTCATAATATTTATCACATCAGCTATTAACATTTTTAACTGATAGGAAATAGTGAACCGTTGTAATGGTTGGTGTCAAGATTGACAAATAATGCATGTATTTGTTTTGGATGACCCACAGGTGTTAAGAGTTATCTTAACACACCGACCCCATTGTAAGGGTGTGGTTTAGGTTAAAGGGCTTTCTCAATCTTGATACATTCGTACGTGGAATATTAATATCCATGCTTCCTAAACCACAAGATGATGCATGCATGGATATACATTGGCTAAGCTAGCTGTGGCTGGCTCCTTCATTCTTAATTATATGATGAGAATGTGCATTATGTATACGTTGAAACTTTATGAACCAGAAGTTGATTGATGTTATATATGAATTGAAGGAGAACAGCTAAGAGGCATATATATCACTAAGTGACTCTTCAGTCTTCACCCGGCCATGCTCACTAATTATCCCATATAGTTATATCATTATTATCATGAAAATTTTTAAAATGTATATTTGTACTGCTTACAAACTTGTATGATGTTTGGATTATATTAGGTTGGCGGGTTAAGTAACATAAGTGATAAGTTAATATAAGCTTTTGTAGAGTTAATTTTAAGATTCAAAAGATTCATTATCAAAACATTATTATGACTGCAATACGGGAAGTTATTTACCAGCCAAAAGATAAGTGCTCAAGCAATTAAGACCTTATATATATAACATGGTGTATTGTTGTAATATTCAAACGATCCTCTCAAGTATAACATAAAATATTTTAATTGAATAGTAATATATTTTATACACTTATTAAAAACATTACATTTTAACTGAAATATATTACATGACTAACGTACTTTATTTTGCATCTACAAGTTCCATTCTAACCATTTTATTACCTTATACAACTATATATTTTTGTTAATTGTTCCTTGTATTAACTTACATTATGAGTAATATTAACAATTCGTTTTTACAATATTGATCCAATATAATCAAATGTATCAGGTGTAATTATATATTGTACAAATCGAAACCATATGGAATATTGTGAGTAATATATTACACTTCCAACCCAATAAATAACTATAAAATATATAAAAGCAAAAGAGGCAATCAGTCAGTTAACTGTTGATGACACTAATTATCGCGACATTAGATGCCCATGCTTGAACTCATCAACCGACAACGTTGGACCCACGTCACATTGGGCTGTTCCTCCAACTGCCGTGATCCAACGCTCCTCGATTCCGTCGGTAAGGCCCGGTCAGCAACAATCTGGTCCGTCCATTCCCGGACCACCGTATCAATTCGGGCGGCTCTTCTTGTCCCTCCCTTGTTCCCCAGCTCCACTTCAATAGACCCGCAACTGCCGGTCTTCTAATCAACACCCTAGCTGTATCTAATATCCCTTGTCCCCGCACCCAATCCCACCCGCCACCACTTTTGCAACACGCGCGTCATTAAACCTTGTCGGTCTGCACGTTAAATCTGTACATATTCATGATCACAATTCGTTCATAAATAAAAAATAATATACGTGACGATAATCAAACAAACAACACAACTACACAAGTAACAAACACTAAACGAACTTGTTCATGAACATTAATAAACGAGCTTATTCATGAGCTCTTAACAAATGAGACTACAACTATTCAGACTCAGTTCGTTTATGAATCGAACTCTAAAATTTGTTCATTTATGTCCGTTTACCTTAATAAACGAACATCGGATGTTTACTGAACACGAATACGAATATAAACACGAGTAATTTACGAAAAGCTCTGTTCGCTAACCCCTATGCGTGATTAAACAGGAGGTGAGGATTGGTTGATTTCATCCGCGTAGCGTGATGCGCGTGAGAGTGCTTACATCGTTTGCTACGAAATGCATGCACAGAGGGCATAAGTCGCCCAGATATTGTCCCACCTTACTTATCCTATAAAACTCTTGCGTTGTCATCCTCCATTTCCACACCAAACCACAACTTGCAATTTGCGTATTGTATTCCTCATCCGATCGAGAGAGAGAGCAGTCAACAACTCACCGGAGATTCGCCGGAAAACTCATCAAGTTAATTTCAAGCAGTTAGTTCCGATCCACGTCTTTCCTATCATCTCATCATCGAACATGGAGAGGGCGGCAACCTACGACAACGACGATCTCAACCTTAAAGCCACCGAGCTAAGGTTAGGATTACCGGGCACAGATGAACCAGAGAGAGAAACATCCCTAAACTCAAGAACCAAAAAGAGATCATCATCGGAGATGGGATGTTCTTCCAGCGACACCCAAGACGACCCCGCCCCTGCAACAAAGTAAGTTCAGATCAAAATTCCCAAAACATTCTTAATTTCCTCGCACCACTTTTCGCGTTTATTATATTGATCCTGATCTATATACTAACCAGATCATTTTTACTCAAAACTTTCAGGACACAAGTTGTGGGATGGCCACCGGTTAGGTCCTACCGGAAAAACGTAATCCAGGCACACAAGTCGCCGGAGACGTCGACGGAGATGGGCGGTGGGATTTACGTGAAAGTGAGCATGGACGGAGCCCCGTATCTAAGAAAGATGGATCTAAACGTATACAAGAGCTACCCAGATCTAGTGAAGGGGTTGGAGAAGATGTTTAAATGCAGCAGCAATATCTGCGTTTACTCCGAGAGGGAAGGCAATATGAATAACGGATCTGACTATGCTCCCACGTACCAAGACAAGGACGGCGACTGGATGCTCGCCGGAGATGTGCCGTGGGAGATGTTCGTTAACAACTGCAAACGCCTCAGAATCATGAAACTCAAGGATCTGAAGCTAAAGGCTTAAGATGATCAGACGGCAAAACAAAACAACATATATATATTTTATATATATAAATATTTTCTTCAGTTCTTAAACTCGGCAGACTCTTTGTAAACATATGTTCAAACTGTATTGATATTGAGAAATAGATAGTGAAAAGAATAGTATATTACAATATTTAGTGCAAAGCTCAATTATAGTTCGTTCTTTGTAGGGTTGAACTGATGATCTGAGTTGTGACCCATAATATCAACAAAAACAAAAACAAAAACAATTCTCTTCAATTGTTGTCCATCATCATGGAACTTATCTCTCCATCTCATTTTAAACTAATTAATTTAGTATTAACAACAAAAATTATGAAAAATTCTTACATATACAGAATGCTAAGACGGTCTAGAATAGTGGTAGCCTAAAGTTATAACTACAGTAATTTTATTTTCTTATAAACCGCATCACATTTTTGAAAGTGTTAAACTTGACCCTTTACCTACCCATACTTAACAATCCTCTAACCACCAGGTGCTAGGTTTGGCTTTTACCCGCGGCCTCCCCCCAACGCCTAGAATTTTCTATAAGTTTATATTTTTAGTAACTATATCAAAAAGTGGGTCAAACTCAACCAAATTGGTCGAATTGTTAACTTTGTAACTACAATGTTTCAGTTCAAATTCTGGTGGGAGGTGATTTGCCTCTTGATTCTTTATTGGGTTAGGATCACAAGATAAGATTTACTCAAATACACACTTTTAAATAGGGACAGCTAATTTTTGTTGTCAGTCAAAACGCTATATCAAAAAGTTTATTAAGTATAAAAAAAATTAGAAATAAAAAATAACGGAAAACAAGTGAAGTCCATAATATGTATAATGGGCCAGAGAAAAAATGGTGTTTATGGGCTTATGGCTACAAGCAAGGGGAAAGGGAGTAGGCTAAAGCCCATATTAAGCTTGGGGGAATAGTTTTGTGGCCCAATGGGCTTTATTATTGTGGAAGAATGCATTGTTGAAGAATTAGACAAGACTCAAGAGAGTGAAGTCGTGAAGATCATGTCCAATTCCTTCTCTCAGCTCCAAACTCTCCAATTGTTACTGTCGAATAAGCTCGCTCCGTTGCCGGAGAAGGAAAATGCTAGCTCGTCTAGCCGTCCGACGCCGGCAGATGTACGCCAAACTTTCCGCCATATATATCGGGTATCTTCTCTCACATTTTCTTCTATTTGTCGGTACGTGTCTAGTTCTTTCATAAAATCCGTAGTGTTCCTTTGATTTCTTGTAAGGCTTCGCGATCGTTCACTGCTGCAGTTAATTATGTGAGTTTAAATCTGATTTGTTTAGTGTTTTGTTTTGTCGATATGAATAATTGAATCCGTAATTGCATTTTTGTTTTTGTTTTGTTTTTGCATCCTTGCACCTGGATGCTCCTTCGATTTCTGTTAAGGCTTGGCGATCATTTTCTGCTTTAGTTAACTATGTGATCTTAAATCAGCATCTGTGTTTAGTTTTTTTTTTTTTTTTTTTTCTCGATATGAATAATTGAATTCGAAATTGCATTTTGTTTTTGTTTTTGGCTAGTAGCATCTAGATGCTCCAGATAACTACCTCGATGCGTCTTGGGAGTCTTCAGGGGCAAACACTAGAATGTTAACCTTCTTAGAACCCTGTTGAATGTAATGATACTCTCTATGTTAACATTTTATCAGCACATTGTCGAACCTTGATGTTATTTTTTTAGTCAGGTGAAGGTGATATTACCTTGCTATACATCCAATTACAAGTGATCTGCAGTGATTTGTTTGCTGGATCCTGCACATCAGCAACAATGGGGATGGCTTCCTCTGCAATGAATGCAGTATGTTGGTATGTTTTATATTGTAATCAATGTTTAGTATCATGCATTCTTATTTTAAATGCTACTTCGTAATTTGTCTATAGTTACGTTTGCATTTAAATGGAATCAGTGCTGCTGTGCACCTGTGCCAACCGGAAATATGTAGCGTATGCTTGACTAAGACTGATATTTAACGAATATTTGTTCATTAGAAGCATTTTGCTTTATTGTTCATGTTAAATGGATTGTTTCTATTGCCTCAATTTTAAGAGATTAATGAAGCTGATTATATTTACATGAAAATATAAACATTTCTTCTTTTATTTATTTATTCCTTGGAATGTTTTAGGTGGCTAAGGTCATTGAAGTTACTCCTATTGGTGTATATTAGGCTGCACCCTTCTATTCCATTTTCTACAGATCAAAGGTGATTACACTAATTAACTTGTTGCTGGTTAAGAAAGCTAGTTTCCTTTTTGCTACTTGAACTCACTCTATTCCTTTATTATCCAATTTTTGCTCTCTCATTTGCTTTCCCCTAATTTTCTACTCACCCAAACACAGAATTAGTCTGGGGTCCCCTTCTTCACCTCTGCTATGAGCCTATATTGTATTCTGTTTACTTATCGCCAGTATATTGTTGGCCTGAATACAGGATCATCCTTTTTATGTTTTATTTTTATTTTTGCCATTTATTACAAAAGTGCCGGATCCATATATTCATTTCTCATATATTCTGGACTTATGGCTTGTTAACAAGAATGCACTAGTTTTTTCCCAGTATTTGAATAACATATTGATTCATTATCTTGAGAGAGCTGGTTGCTATCTAGCATTTGAGGATTTGGATCTAAGTTCTTGATTTTTAATTTTTATTTATTTATTTTGTAGGGGGGTGCTTTAAAAATGCTCCAATGATATATGCCATAATGGTTGCTGACTACTCGGATCTGAAGAATATAACTTGAACAATTATGTAAGTAAATATTATGCTGTGCTATTACATAATAGTTCTAATTTGAAGTTGCTTAGCTGCATTTTTGGAGCTTGTTCTTGTAAAGTCATAATTATGTGGCTCATAAATATTAATCCATGTTGATATTCCAATTGCCACGTACTGCATGCAGATTTCATATCCTTATGGAGGACCGAATTTCCCTCATCTCCAAACAATGGCATAAATACCTTGTCTGATTATTACATTTAATCATCAATTCATTCATTATCTTATTACACCTAGCATAGTTTTCTCCCTTATGGAATATCTTTATTACATTATTTTTATTACAATGATCTTGTCCAAAAATTAAATCTGTCTTTTCCCTTATTTATATTTTTCAACTTCTCCAGAACATCCAAAACGTGCTATACACAAATTGGTGATTGGTGAAAAGCCAGAGGTTAGGATTGTGAACTGAATTGGATTATTCAGAAGATTAGAGACTCTGTTCATAATGGTATTATCACATTACTAATTGAGATGCTATGCTTATCTATGTTCCAGCAGGGCACACAAAACCCGCAACGTATGAATTCTGAAGCTGGAGGTGGGAATACTACATTATTAGGGGGATGACGTGACGCAGATCCTTACTAATAATATGGCTTTCTTCATCCTCTCCCCAATGATTCGATTTCAATAATAAAACCCACTCATAAGCCAACCACGCACGCTTGAAGAAAACAGAGGATAGTTGGTGCCTGTTGGACTAAAAAATCCAACTTTTTGGGACTAAACACATTATCTATTCGTTCTTACACTATGAAATACATTACAACTTTTGCAAAATATATGTATGTAGGCATCCATCCCTTTTATCGGGCCCCAACATCCACTAACAGAACCAGAGTCCCCACTACAAAAGCGCTTTCTATCATCCACCACTACAGCCCCAGTCCCACCACGGACTATAAAATTTTTTAAAAAAATCGTGCAGCATATCAAGAGTACTTTTGACAATATTTCCTCCACTTAAATCTATAGCAAGCAACATATTTTGTTATTTTTAAAATACGACATCGAACCATGTCTTGAATAAAGGTGAAAGATAAAGGCAAAGGTTGGGGCCCTGGCATATCTGACTTTGATTTCCATTTTGAAACGCTCAATAAGGGCACAGGGTAGCAGACCTGTTGGGTTGGAGCAATTTGTGATAGGACATCCTGGGCATCTTTTGTTTGTAAGGATTCACGAGGGGGGATTTGTTTCAGGCTTCACGAGTGGTGTAGTGTCGGGTGGCTGAGAATGGTAGATTGCTGACGCAAGAGAGATTGGCATGATGCACAGTGCCTTGGATTGAAGAAATTGCATTGCTGCTCCAACGTTTTCTTCCATCAGTTTAGCAACCTGCCGTTCTGTGCCATCATTTGACCATTTCTCCCAGGCTGGTTGAGTCCTTCCTGCTTCACTGCCCCCCTCTTCCTGCAAACATATAAGTTGTTGGTAAGAGTGGATACTATTAGTTCAAATTTTTAATTGAGACTGGAATTCATTCTTCAATTCATACAGCATATAAAGTGTGGAAATTTATTTTAAACTCTTGCGAATATTACCTCAACCAATGATATTGGTATGTCAGTTACAAGTGGTGCAACGGCACCAGCTCCCCCCAATCTGCTCATGCTCAACACCTGTAATTGTACGATAGATTTAATACAAAGACAAGTAGTACGGTGTACTATATTTCCACAATGCAAAGCACATTCCTTTTTCAAGAGAGTGCAGATCCTTCAAAGCAAAGCAAAATATTATTGTAATCATAACCATCTCTTCCATTTTAAGAGTCACAACCGATCTACACCATCCATTTTCCATTTTAAGAATCACAATGTATCCGTACTGTCCGAGACAGTACATAATTAACATTAACAATCCATCAAAAACCATCAAGATTTTGAAAATCAATATTAAACTAGAGGTACAAACTTAAAACAATGGAAATCCAGTGCTCAATTACAAAAGGAATCTAGCGCAGAACCAGCAAGTTTGGACCAAGTAGGAAAAGAATAAGGCAGACCCAACAAATGAAATATCATTAGATCAAAGCAAAGAGCATATTCTTCCATTATAGACGAGAGAGAGAGAGGGGAGCACCAAAAAAGAACTAAATAACTTCTCATTAACTATAAATAAGTCACATGAAAAGATCTTGGGGAGAGGCAAGTGGGTTGGTTTACCTTGACTTGAAGTCTAAGGAACTTCACATAATCCACGATTTCATCAAGCATGACTGCTCTATCAGTCTGCACATGGAAAAATGAATAAATCTATGAATATATAAATATATTCAAACTAATACTAAACAGAAAATAAGGCAGGATTATGGTGTTTTCCGTTAGACAAAATACAATGGCCATTGCACACGTTTCCAGAAGATGCAGGTGCCCTTGTGTGCATATGAGTAAGAGTAGGCAGGTCAACGTATGTATTAAATTAATGCCCAAGCAAAAAACTTGATAAAAAGTTACTCTCTAATGTGATGGTATGAAACTAGAAGACTGGAACAGTAATCTCAAATAAGGCTCTATCCATATCAAAATGTGAAGGAGGAACAGATAAAAATACAGTTTGATCCTGCATCTTGTTGCCTCAGAAATGATATCAACCACCTGGAAACATACTTGAAATCTGGAAGGAACCAACCCTAATGTGTAAATCTATAAAACTAAGGTACGGAGTAATATTTAAAAGTTGACATCTCCAATGATTGAGTTTAGGAATATAGGGTTTTGAAGTTAGAAGTTCCCATCTTCTAACCTCTCCTTTCATAACAAGACTTTAACACAGTTGAGCTTGATTGAAGTTATCAAAAGAAAGAGAAAAGCTGACCTTATTAACACTGGGAACCAAATCTTGCAACGCTCTAATTCTTTCTGCTATTCTTTCCCTGCGTAACTGTGGAAAAAGAATAAATACACAAGTCATAAATATACATGAAATACACAAGTTGTCTTTCTAGGAGGCATACCCTCTCAGCAATACTATGTGGATCAGTTGCCTGTCCTCTTCTTGCCCGCACTCTTGGTCGAATTGCAGGTGGATGAGGCATAGCAGGAACCGAGCTTGGCATCAGTTGGCCATGGAAACCCTGTACAAGTTATAGAAAACCATGATAATTTGGACAATTCCTTGGAAACTGTTAGTATTATCACCAGTTAGACACATTATTATTGAAACAAACCCCCTTTTTCCCTAAAACCTTGCGTCTTTCCTGATGCAGGTCTCAGAGCGGTCACACAACTTTTAACAGTTGAATTAAGAAAGAAATATATAGCAAAGTTCCACCTATTTTCTTTCTAATTCTAATTACTTATTAAGACAGAAAATCCTATTTATAATTCAGCATATTATGATCTTTGTTTTAATAAATAAATACCGATTTGAGTAGTTACACTGGCGGCAGAATAGGTGAAATTTTAGTAAAAGTCGAATTCCTATCGGTAACCATGAAAGATGAAATAAGTTCAATTTTAACTCTGTTTTCTTTATGAGCCAAAACTGAAAACTCCACCACAGAACAATCAACAAAAGGAAATTCAGTTTTGTCCAATTCTCACGGCAATCAAGCTGAGGTAAGAAGCATGAAACAAGACGGATACTTATTACTTACAGGTTTCATAGAAGAAGAAGCTCTGATATCCATCTTCATGCTCGCTGAGGACTCGTCCATCTTCATAAACTCTCCTCTCCCCTGCTCCAAACTCAGCCCCAGCGGAAACGGCGCAGCTCCAGTTCCGTGAAAAGGTCCCCCGAGCCCGCCCAGCCCCATGCCGATTCTAACACCGCCGAGGTGAGCCGAGCCGTCTCCGGAGCTGAGCTGGAGCATCATCGGAGCCGCGGAAGCCGTTCCCGCCAAATTGGCATCGGCCGCGGCATATGCCGGAAACCCTAGGATTTGGTCGAAGAAGTCCTCGGAAGATCCGTCCGTAGGATTGTTAGACATTCCGGTGACTCGAACGTGCAAATGTCTCCTGGATCGACGAGTTCAACGCGACGTGTGCCCCCAAAAGCATCGACCGATGAAGTTTAACCGCACAGTCTATGTATATATGTATATATGCGCGCGCTCTATATATACATATATAGAGAGAGAAAGAGAGAGATATGAAGGTCTTGGTTTTTCAGTTTCCACAGAGCAGTGAGAGCAGGGAAGAAAGGAGTGCAAATGGTGTCGCCAAAAGCTTGATGGCTCCTTTCTCTCCCTTAAAAACGACTTTTTCCACTTTCAGCTAAAAAGTTTGTGATTTTACTGTTTTCTCCCCGGACTTATTTTCTATTGTGCCCAATTCAATTAATAAAATTGTATTCATTTATTTATTTTCATGTTAATTTAATTTAATAATTATATTAAACATGAAATTATATTTAAAATTTTAATAAAATTATTTCATTTCTTAAATAATAAATATCGCATAAAAGTATTTATTCTGTTTCAAAATATTTTTGTTATTTGCTTTCAAAAAAAATCTTTTTGTTATGAAAGGCAAAAGCTTGATGAGATCATTCCACGTCCCATTCTTACATCATGTTACCAATTTTTTTCTTGCCTTTTTTTTTTACCATGACTTTTCAGTTAAACTTTATTTTCATATTACAAATATTTTTGCATCAAACTTTTATTTATTGCACAATATCACCAAATAATTACTTTAGCATTTTTTATTAGTTATTAACAAAAAATTTCTAACACAATAATCACCGCCAATGTATCTTGCATTCGATATAATTTCAAAATAAAATAAAAGTGATGATAATATACAGTGTGTACCAAGGGATTCTCAATCATATCCAACTCCAACAATATATTTTCCAATCTAGGACCTAACCCTACTTGAGGGACTAGCGACCGATGAAACATCACTTTGACTGTCCCATCAGTTTTAATCGACTCAATAAGAACATGTGACATGACTAACCATATTGACTTATGGACAAGCGCTACGCATCCTTGCTTAGCGGGAGTCTTGGCATGTGTCCCTTGCTTATTACTATAAAAGTTGAATAACTCCTTAAAGAAAAAAGATCTTCTTGGTGACTAGTCGACATGTTGAGAGTTGTCATACCAAAATACAGTGATAGATCATTGTACACTAGAACCTCATGCATTAATAACATCATCTTATAATTTGCTTTTAAGATATTTAATTTGAATTTCAATTTTATTTAAACTATACTTAGCATTTCATTGTAAAGACCTTGTGGTCTAGTGTCACCCGATTGCACCTCCACATGGGAAGGGGTGGGCTCGAGCCTCATTTGATTGAGAAAGTAGCTATGAACATATACTACATTGTAACAGAGTCAATAGTACTCAAAAAAAAAAATATTCAGCATTTCATTAAATGATAATTAACATTATCAGAAAGGTTATGGATTTGTGCTAGTATTGTAGGGACAATCCCTGGTACAAGTATAAATTTCATTAAAAAAAAAATTTAAGAAAAAGTGTTAAATAGGCCACTGAACTTAAAAAGTGTGTAATTGAGCCATCAAGCAAGCAAAATTTGTGCAATTGAAACATTTTTACAAAAAATTTCCGGTAAAATCCGATTATATTACTAAAGTGTATGTATTAAGAGTGGTATTTTCCTCTACTATACTAGTTGGGACTTGGGAGTCAATATTGAAATATTTTTAACTCAAATTGAATTTAACAAAATTAGAAAAATGTTCTAATTTCACATATTTTACTTGTTTGATAGTTTAATTGTACATTTTGTAAGTTCAATGACCCAATTGCACAAAAATGATAAGTTCAGTGGTTTATTTGACACTTTTTCCAAAATTTTATAATTTATACTCCGTACAAGTTGCATTATAAATTTTTTTCATTATTAACGAATCAAACTAGAATAATCATAATTATATTTTTTGTTGAAATTTATACTTATGTAGAACCGATATGCGTATAAGTCATAGAAAGTATTATAAACAATATCAAATAGTAATGATTATTTGTAGAATTTGTTGTTCAAGTTGTGTGACCATTAGCGTGGACTCAAATGTATGAAGGGTCACATAATTCAACAAAAGTCGCTCTCATGGGGCAAAAAGTCAATTCATGGGACATAAGCCCTCGCAACTAAAGTCCAGAAGCAATTGATTCCAAGATTTACCAAAAATTATAAAGGTACGATTATGGGGAAAATAATCGAGTTCATACACACAATAATAAAATGCATTTGAAAAATTATGTCAAATCGACTTGGCAAAGAAGATCTTTGTAAAAATCAAACATGTGACTTTCTGGTACGAGAATCATGAATCATAATACACCCACTTAAGTATATTTTTCGGGACTAGATATGAGCAAATTAAAGAATAAGTATTTATAAGGAAATTTTAATATTAGGATGAAGATTATAAGGGTTATGGGAGTTATATTTATTTGAAATCATGAATTCATAACCATCTTTTAGTACAAAGAGCAAGTATTTATACATACGGAAAAAATCTAGTGGTTATGAGCAAACCAATGTTGTTTAAACACATAGGATATGCTAGCTATTGGATGGTTATAACCTTGGTGTAAAACCCATGAAAAGTTGTAACATATTACCTTAGAGTGAGTGGTAGTAGCTTTGCTTTGTCTTCTAATGTATTCGGTTAGGTGATTCGATCCAAATGACTTTAACCTTGCAAGATGACTAAGGCTATCTTTAACTTACCTTAAACCAAATGACATTTGCACTGTAATGATTAAACCTTGCAAGATGACTAAGGCTATCTTTAACTTACCTTAAACCAAATGACATTTGCACTGTAATGATTAGGGGTCTATAGACTTTGAATGATTAAATTGAATCAAAATGATTTATTATCTTTCGACTTAGAGTCAGTCCCAATAAGATATACGAAGTAATAACTATAGCACGCGTTTTAAATCGTTTGGTTGTTTTGTTTGGAAACAAAAGCAGAAGCTGGAATGCACAAAAAAGACTGTTAAGACACAATCCATTAGCTGACAACCCAGAGTGGGACAAGCATATACTAACAAACTGATGAAGACCCTTGACTCCTGGGAGAAGCAAATCTATTGGTTGCCAATATTAGCATTAACTACACAACTATGATTTGATCATGCCTGATTACTTAATCCATGCAAGGCTGGAACCATACTGGAATCCAAAATAAGTATAATAGTTTGGCCCGCACGAATAGATCAGTTGGCTCTCAGGTGACACGCCAAAGATGTAAAATCAAATCTTGTAATTGCAGTGTGAAAATTCACTCTTCACTATGAGTGGTTCCTTGTGGACATCAGACACTTCTTCCCACCTAAAGGGTCACTGAATCACCATAATTTATCCCTACAATCCTTTCGGACTAGGATGTGGGTCCCTGGGGAGGGATTTTCCCCTTTGCGCCAAAGAATAAGGTAGTTTGCATTTCTCCTCATCAAGTCCACATTGGCAATTCCTATGTATCCTACATTTACATGTTGCCAGAAGCCATTATGACAGCAAATCATGTCACTGAAAAACCATGAAGATTAGCACAAACATAGTTGGAATGAAGAGTATACTAAAAGTTTAGGGATGTTTAGCTTTCACATCATCACCAATCATGGTGCAGAACTGAGGGCATATTGCCATATTGCCATCTATATCAAGTTCTTTTCCATAACTACTACGGAACATATTAATTAGACTGACAAAAAGATTTTTGACAATCTGACTAAGTCCAATAGAGGAATTACACAATTTTGTGAGGATTCAGTGAGACCCACTAAAATCAAGATGCCACTGGAGATTTGACGCATTATTTGTTACATGAAAACAAAGTTACGTCTCCACTATAGGTTATAGTCTTTGGTGTAGTGGTAATTGTTTAATTCTGACAAACTTCCGAGTTTCTGCAACTTGGCCCGGTACACAAACTGGTCCCTTGCCAAACTCCTGACCTGCTTAATATACTGACCAGAAGGCACCACCCCAAGCTCAAGTGCCTTGTCTAGGGCATCAATGGAATCCTCCATGGCCATTTCCCCAGCCAGACAATCAATGACTCTCTTAGACCTCTCATCAACACCTTCAAAAGCATCAACAATCGCATCATCCCCGATCACAGCAGCAAAACGCCTTTCATCGTGAACCTTCAACCAGTTCAACAGCTTATCCGCTTCATCTGTCATATTCTTCACAAGTCGCCTCAAACTTATTCTTTCCCGTTCATGTTCAATCGCCATGCTGGTTACCATCTCTGCCCGCTTTGCCATCTCGACTTGAATGTCTGAGAGCTCTGCTATCTCCTTCTCAGCCGTGGAACTAAAGTTCATCACGTCGTAGTAAAGGGAACACACAAGCCGGTCCATGGCCTCCCTCTTTGAGAACAGATTGGGATGAGCCAAACCGGAAGATGGGGAGTAACAGAAAGGATGATAGTGCGAGAACAGCTTAACCAAATTGCGCACAAGGCCTGACAGATTGCAGCCAGGATAGAGCCAGTTCTCGAGGTAAGAACACGTTGTAGCACCAGATCCAGAATCAACAAAAGGATGGTTCTGATAAACCGGACAAGTAGAGTTCAGTACAACGTAGACAATAGGAGCCATTTGAGGGTAATTTTCATGCACCAAAACCTTAAGGGGAACAGCTGGGACTGAGGAAGAGACGTGCAGCTCACCGTTTGCTGTCAGAAGGTTCACAGTGGAGCCATTGTTGTGTATAAAAGCTTCCATGGAAGGTTTGAAAGAAGGGTAATCTTGGAGGAGAGAAATCATGTGTCTTCGAATCAAGCAGATTTGATCTGGATCATAATAAGAGAGTGCACAGGGGCCAGTTGTACTGGTAAGTGCAGCTTCTACAAATTCTACTGAAGATGGCTGAATTGAAATGGTTTGAGAGAACAGTTCAGACAGAGATTTGAGGAACTCCATTAAACTAAAGAGTAGAGACCAAGACTTTAATATACATACTAAAATGGGTTGAGAATTTATGAACATATAAAATGACTTTGAAGGATTCAAGTCAATCTTTTCTGAAGTTGTTAATTGCATATTAGTTGCTTGAGACTTTTCTTGATCTGTCATGGGTTGGACCAACTTGAACTTAGTATAATCAGATTAGATGGATAAGCTTGCTCTGAATAGCTTTAAAAAAGATATTGCTTGCTAGTCAAGAATCAATATTAAAAATGTAATGAAAAGCCTCTGATATACAATACTTTCTGTGGTAAATAACAAACTACGACAAAAACCAAGCAAGAACAACCCTAGGAAACTGCAAACTTAGTACAATAGTACTACTACTTGTCTCTGACAGAAAAAATCAACATGTGGAAACAAAAGCATGATATATCCAGATATTTGTCATGGGGCTGACACAACTTGGATTGACTGCAATGCAGCTGACATGGTAACAACGGTATCACCTGATTTGATCATCCCGCTATCCCTCAGAAAAACAAGAGCCCTACTTAAATCTTTCTCCAGATTGCCTGATAGTGCAAGCTTCAGAGGTGTTACACCCCAGTGCAGGTTCAGACATCTTTGGACAGGTGCTGATTGAGTGAAGGCAAAGATTGGGCAGTTTGGTCGCCCACGGGACAGGAGAGATGCCATTTTACCCGTCCTTGTGAAAACAACCAGTGCATCCGCTTCCAAGCTGTTGGCTGAAAATACAGACCAACATGAACAAGGTATTGTAAGAATAAACAATCATTCAAGAATCGAGTGGCAGACAAAAGATAAAGAAGAACCTTCAAGGTCAGCTGGTCAGGTGATGGCAGGCAAGGATAGGAAAAAGGCAGTCTTATTGAATACTAGACTAATTGCAGTAATCAAAATGGCCAGATCTCTCAGTTAATCAATACAGCTAGTTTGCTACATCTCTACAATATTACTTTTGACTAATATAAGCAAGCAACTGCAACTATCTCACCGAAGGCTATTGGTACCTTTTAACTTGTTTGTTAGTTAAACCTATTCCCCTCAACAGTATAAAAAAGAATTGAGTGCTCTTGACAATAATGTGTGCTGTTTTAGGCAAGCAGTCACCAGAAAGCTTTGGGTGTTGCAGTTCAGAGCATAAAACTATCAATATATATGCTGTTAAACTTCATTCTAAACCATGGCATTACACTTTTTCTTTCATTTCTCAAGTAGGGAGAAAAAAAACAGTGGATCCATGACTGATCAAGCGGAAATAAAAACATGTACAACGTTCCATGCATCATATCAATGCAAGATTAATGGCCATAAATGCCAAAAGGAATATAGAAAGAATAATATGATGGAGTAGGTAATATCACATTCTTCTGGTTGGTGCACATTAGTTTTAGAATGTAATTATGAATTCTTAACAAGCTTAGAGAAGAGTTATCAAGGAATCTTTACCCATATTTACAGCAGCATTGCATAACTCCTCTTGGATGCCACCAGGCAAGAGATGAGCATGGTAAAGTAGTTCAGCAGGCTCCTGTGACTTTTCCTCTCTCAACCATTTCTCAATTCTCAAACTGACACTCTTCAGCACAGATAATGCCTTCATAGGATATTGACCCATGGCTGATTCACCAGAAAGCATCAGAGCATCAGCCTTTTGCTTTACTGCTTCAGAAACATCTGCAACTTCAGCTCGGGTGGGTATAGGGTATTCAATCATCGATTCAAGCAACTGTGAAGCAACAATGACAGGCTTGTTCAGCCCTTTGCAAAGATCAACAATCTCCTTTTGCACTGATGGCACTTGCTCCAATGGTATTTGAGCACCAAGATCTCCTCGGGCTACCATAACTCCATCAGATGCCTGAATGATATCTTGTAGATTCTTCAAAGAGTCAACACTCTCTATCTTTGCAATTACAGCAACATTGCTGCAGTTATACAACCAGCATAAAGGAATTTAGAGATAAATGGCTCCATATCCATCAAATATTCTAAAGAACTTACACAATCACCAGCATGATGATGACGGAGTACTATCATTACCAATGAATTATCAAATCATAAAGAATGTTTAATAAACTAAATCCATAAAAGTTTTCACTTAATATAATCTCCATGCTTACTTCTTGTCAGAGTGTGCAGCAACATAACTCTTCAAATCATTGACTGCATCAGCATTTCTCACAAATGAGACTGCAATGAAGTCAACCCCTTCTCTGATCCCAAAATCTATGTCAAGCCAATCCTATAAATGCCAGAAAGATTAGAAATTAGTGGAAGAAATCCATCTTCTAGGTGTTCCGAATGTTCAATATCCATTGCCCCTGCTTTAAAAAACATAAAACAAGGCATGTGTCACTTACTTTGGAAGAAATTGTAGGGAGCATAGCATTACGCTCTTGAACAAGTCTACCTTCCCTCCAGATAGTAAGATTGGCACATGGTAACAACAATCCAGGATCAATGCAACGGCATTTTACATCTGGACCAATCTTTTCAACCACCTCAAACCCCGCCATTCCACCATCCACAACAATTTCATCACCAATTTTAACATCTGTATTTTCAACCAATTAGATGATTAGCTTGATATTCATAATAGCTCTTATTACATGTTACTACTTGATTCTTGGCACACCAACCTTCTGAGAAGCCATCATAATTCACAGTGACAGTATATTCCGGCAAAGATGAAGTACAGGATCTCACAGTGAAGGTCCATATATCACCATCCTAAATGTATAAAGATCAGAATCATCATTCCATAATCAAACCAAATTAGTTTTTAACGTAGAGTTCAACTATATGAAGCACCAGAATTTTATTAAAAAAATAAAAATAAAAATAAATAAGAGCCAAAATTTTATATTATCATCGAAGTACCTCGGCCTTAATTGACGTAGCACCACCGAGATCATCCATGTGAATCTCACTGCCCTCTGTATCCAACATGATGGCAATGGCTAAGCCCATCTCCTCGTTAAGCCTCTTAACACTCTCGATCACGCTCCGGTGCCACTCGTGAGTGCCGTGACACATGTTTAAACGAGCAACATTCATTCCACTGGCGGCGAGTGCCTTGAGCTCGCTGTAACCGCACGTGGCCGGACCAATTGTGCAAACTAGCTTCGTCCTCTGCGAAGCATTCTCCGTCAGCTCAGCAGGAGGATCCATGGTCACCGGAACCACCGGCGTTAGAACCAAGGGCACCGTCCCAGCCACGTCATTGGTGACCGACATTTTGCTTGATTGAGCCTTGACGACATCGGATACTCTTCTCCGGGAGTCAAAGATGGGAGAAGGATTCCAAACGAGCCCCTTCGATAGGATTCCGGTGGGTGCCGGAGAAATGCCGGCTGAAAAGCTAAAAGATAGCGACATTGTTTTCTCCGCCGGGAATTTTGAATTTCCCGGGATCACTCGCGGAGAAGACCGGCGCCGAGGGTGTCAGTATACGGTTCCGGCTAGTGATCTGCCGGAACTTTACTGGAATGTGAGAATGCAAGGATGAGGTTTAGGGTTTAGCTATGTCGACGGCGATATATTGGCGAGATTCGAGTACTCCGCCCCTTTAATATTGCTGCGTAGATTCAACGGACTGGTCGATGTTGGACAGCCTAAAAATGTTGACTCATAATTACAGATTGTATGGTTGAGACTTGAGACAATTGTTATACTGTGGACTATGATCGCCCCCTTTTATTTTTACTACTACTTACGCAGTGTAGTATATGTTCATAGTCTCCATTGACTATTATTCATGTGGGAATGTAAACTGGGACACCGAATGTCACTAGATCATAAGGTTTTTACGAAAATGACCCATTTATATTTAATAAATTTTATATTTTTAATGTATTTAGAACAAAATAAAATTATAATATATCTAAAATGAAATTAAATGACTTGTCTCACATATTGTGTTTTTTTTTTAATACTATTGACTCTGTTACAATGCAATATCTATTCATAACTACTTTCTCAACGCAATATTGTAGGCTCGAATCCACCCCCTTCAATATGAGAGTACAACCGGTTGTCATTAGACCACAAGGTCTTTGTCACATATTGTGTTTATATTGTGGTCGTCGCCCTTGCTCCAGGCTTTCGAGGTTCAGATCTGGACCTCATGTTTGACAGTTGTGGTTGTCCTCGCCGAACAACTATGACTATCTGTGAACGAGGCAACCACCGACTGTCCCGCGGATGATACTTTTTTTTTAATTTATTTTTTCATTTTTTTTAATAATTTAATAAAGAGTAAATACCCAAAATGGTCCCTCGACTATAGCTAAATTCACAAATTGGTCCTCGACTTATTATTTAGAGACGATTGATAATGTAATCATAAAATGTATTCACAAATAACTAATATTACGCACATGTTAGTACACTATCAATTATTAACGGATCGGATGTACTATAAAGCATTTTCAAATATATTGTTGTAATTATTAAAGTGACGCTACATTTTTTTCTTAATGTACAATTATTGATCAATCAAAATAGATAGATAAAAGTAATCCATACTTTTTATATGGAGCACATGTTTGTGGTAATAAGACAATATCTATTTTGAACCAAATTGCCATTCCAATACAACGACCATATTTGGTAAATGTCTGTTAGCTGATAACCGATAGCTGTTTGAGTTAGAGGGTATTACCAATTGATAACATTAACTGATTATAGAAAAGTGTTTGGTAAGTTAGCTGTTAGCTATTTAGTATAATTTATTTTCTAAAAAATCTAATTGAAAAAGTTGCTTTGAGCAGCTTTTTGAATTTTAGCATTTTAGAGTTACAAAAAGTTGATTAACCAAACACTTATATTGATTTTTTAATCAACTCAAGCAACTAAGGGTGTGTTTGGTTGGTGGGTTTAGGCATAAGAAATGGGTATGAAAGTGATTGTTAGTGCTTGGTTGATAGGTTTTGAGAATGCTACTATGGGTTTTGAATACCCCATTAATGAGAAAACTCATATCCTTATTAAATAAGGGTTTCATTTCCCTTCCTCATTTCTTCCCCAGCTATTAATAATAATTTCCATTCCACCCAACTACCAAACATGCTAAATACTTCCACCAAAACCCATTACCCTTACCAATTATTTGATACCCATTCCGATTCCGATTCCATGTGCGAACCAAACGAACCTTAATAGTGGTCAAATAAGCTAAAATTGACTGATAGACTATTTTACCAAACAGGACCAACAACTAGTTTCGTGTAATCAATTACAACTCACTAAGGGTGTGTTTGGTTGGTGGGTTTAGGCATAAGGAATGGGTACGAAAGTTATTGTTTGTGTTTGGTTGATAGGTTTTGTGAATGCTACTATGGGTTTGAAATACCCCATTAATGAGAAAACCCATACCCTTATTAAATAAGGGTTTCATCTCCCTTCCTCCTTTCTCCCTCAACTATTAATAATCATTCCCATTCCACCCAACTACCAAACATGCTAAATACTTTCACCAAAACCCATTACCATTACCAAGTATTTGATACCCATTCCGATTCCGATTCCCATGTGCGAACCAAACACACCCCTAAATCTTCGTTATCGTTAAGTACCTGTGTTAAGCGAATTAATACCGTCAATAATAAGCTCGATAATGGATGTAAATTGCTTGCATGGACTGCTCAACTGGTCACAAAGGTGAAGTTTTCTGGCAAAAACCAGGGATCGAGTCTTAATAGCAAAGATGCTTTGTCGGTTTGAGGCGTGAAGGCTCATTGGGATTTAGAATTTAACCTTTTGGGAGCAGAGAATGGATGTAAGGGTATGTGTATCGAATACTTAGTAATGGTAATGTGTTTGGTGAAAGTATTTTGCATGCTTGGTAGTAGGGTGGAATGAGAATGATTAATATTAGTTGGGGAAGAAAGGAGGAAGGGAAATGAAACCCTTATTTTATTATGGTATGAATTTTCAAATTAATGAGGTATTTCAAACGCATAGTAGTATTCTAAAACCTATCAACCAAACAATAATAATCATTTTGATACCCATACTTTATGCCTAAACCACCAACCAAACACACCCTAAGGGGTCGTTTACTTCATTTTTCTGTTTTTCCTTTTCCAGTTTTCCATCTCTCCATTTTCCATCTCCATTTCTCCAGTTTTCCATTTCTCCAATTTTCTGATTTCATATACAAATTTCATAATACGACACACAAGTACTACTACTAATAATAATAATAATAATAATAATAATAATAATGATTTCATTTTTAAATAAAAAATTCAAATGTACAAAAGTAACAAAAGTCGATAAAAACATATTACTAAGTAAATTATAACTATTTCAATCATTTTAGTAAATAATTTGAGTACATAATAATAATAATAATTAATAATAATAGTAATTAAAGAAAAACGATAATAATAATAAATGTGAGAAGCACAAAATGGGGAGAAAAAACTGTAATAATAATAATAATAATAATAATAATAATAATAATAATAATAATAATAATAATAATAAAATCTGTGTGCATAAGATGAATAATAATAATAATAATAATAATAATAATAATAATAATTAAGATAAAAATAGTAATAATAATAATAATATTAACAAATAATAATAATAAATAATGAAAAGGAGAATAATAATCAAATCAAATCAAATAATAATAATAATAATAATAATAATAAAGGAAGAGACAAGCAAAAGGAGAAAAAGAGTGCACAGTAGACGAAAATGGGAAGACAAGCAAGAGGAGTAAAAAAATAAGTCCAAATGTGCACAGCAGGATTCGAAGCATGGACCTCTCCTCACAAGCACTGTTCATCCGTGTAGTTTCCATTCTTCCATTTGGAGAGAGTCAAATTTCCTTTCTCCAAAATTATACATGAAGTGGAAGAATGGAGAGGAGTTAGGCAATTGAAGAGAGAATTTTAGTAAACAACATTTCCATTTTCCATTTTTCTACTTCTCTAATTCTCTGTTTTTCCAGAAAATTCTCCATTTTTCCATTTTGGTAAACAACCCCTAAATCTTTCCGGTTATGGGCTTGTAAAGATGGTCTATAGAATGACTATAGTTGGCCTTTGGGATTAAACGGGCTTGAGAGGCGGACTATATTTGGGCCTGGGCCGTAAGCAAACTGGGACGAATTTAAAGTTAAATTTCACTTTCCCACCTAAACTAACCGCCAAAGATTAAAGCTGTGCAGAAAAGCAGTACCGAAGCAGATCTCAGACAGTCCAGACAATTACCTAGTTACCGCTTTCTCATTCCTCGGCTCCTCGCTCTCCGCTTCTATTCGTTTTCTGCTTCCTATCCTATACTATAAGGTGCTGTTTCTATCTCTTCTTTTGTTGATTTTCCATTGTACTTGGACGTTTTTTCGTTGTGGATTTTACCAAAATTTTCTTGAAATTTGTGATTAAATCTGAAATCGGCTTCATGGTTGTTCCATTTTAAGCCGCTTCTTTCGTGGGATCGGAGAAATTTGTTTCCTATTTCAGTATTTGAACTTGATTGTTTCGTTAACCGGTAAAGATGCTAAATTAGGGAAAATTTCCTTGTTTCGCCCCTCTCACCTACCTACCAATTTCCTTTGAATAAGCCCAAAATTACCAGTGGGAGAGAGAATTTTCGACAAAGAGAAAAACCCTATAGCGTTTTATTGGGCCTTAATTTACTCTTCCCGTTGATAGAATGGCTGGAAAGGGTGGAAAGGGGCTTTTGGCGGGAAAGACCACAGCTGCGGCGGCGGCGGCGGCGAACAAGGACAAGGACAAGAAAAGGCCTGTTTCTCGGTCTTCTCGCGCAGGTCTCCAGGTAAATTACCTGTTTGTGTTTCGTTTATTCTTGTATATAATTTTATTTTAATTTTAATTTTCGTAAGCTCATGGGTTAACTTAATTATCAACGCTAATTGAATCAGTTTGTTGAGTATGATTTGAAGAAAGTTTTTCCCCTTTTTATGAAGGCCAAAAACATATAAAGAAAATTGCTGGGCTGTAGTACTCTGCTGCTTGGTTTAGCAGCAAACTTTACTTTTTTGTTGTTGTTTCCTCCACCACAATATACTATGGTTGTGTTGTGCCTTGATTGACCATACAAGGATTTGAAGTGCAATGTTTCTTTTGCAGTTTTGCTTGATTGATATTACGAATTTATTATCCCATGTTAAACCTAGCATTACTCTGCATAAGATTGGGTTGCTGACAAAACAAGCATATCGGTTGTGATATCATTTTGGTTGGTGTTTTCTGTGATGTAGTTAATATTCACGGGCAGAAATTTGGAGTGGGATGCATTCATTACACTATATACTGCACTATATTGTGTCTTATTGATTTTTTATTTTTTATTTTTTGGGAGAAATTGTGTCTTATTGATATGTACTGATTGAGGTCCTAACTATGCCACAAGAGTGTAGGTTTGACCTAAGTTTGATATATTGATCTGAATTCCTATCAATCTCTGACTTGAGATGCATTACTTACTGTATGATGAATTGATGACTAGAGGCTTCATGAAATTTCAGTACTTCTACTTTTACTAGTACATTAGGTGACTAGTACATTAGGTGATGTGTTCCTTAACTGTGTTTGGATCTGTAAGTCTCATGGGTGAGGAAGCGAATAGCCGCATAAGCAACTGATTAATTGCTTGGTCTATTTCGAGTACTTACTGTATGATAACTAGAGGCTTCATGAAATTTCAATACTTCTACTTTTACTAGTACATTAGGTGATGTGTTCCTTAACTGTGTTTGGATCTGTAAGTCTCATGGGTGAGGAAGCGAATAGCTGAATACGCAACTGGTTAATTGCTTGGTCTATTTCGAGTACTTTTGATGTTGACACTGTCCTATGATGTTTTGGACAAGTTCACATGGGTGGAGCTTATCACATAGCTCATTAAAAGAGTACGCTTGAATGTGCTCAACACCACTACTTCCTTCCCAGTAATCTTCCATTCTGTTATTACAGTTTTACAAGATTATGCAGGGTGCAGAACTAAGTTCTTTTTTTCTTTGTGGGGATTTAGTTTCCAGTGGGGCGAATTCACCGTCAGCTCAAGACCCGAACCTCAGCTCATGGCAGGGTTGGAGCAACAGCTGCGGTTTACACAGCAGCAATCCTCGAGTATCTAACAGCAGAGGTGCTCGAATTGGCTGGGAACGCCAGCAAGGATCTGAAAGTGAAGAGGATCACACCGAGGCACTTGCAGCTGGCCATTCGTGGAGACGAGGAGCTTGACACCCTCATCAAGGGAACCATTGCTGGTGGTGGAGTCATCCCCCACATTCACAAGTCCCTCATCAACAAAACAAACCCCAAGGAATGAATGAATGAAAACCATATGTTTAACTTTAGAAAAAGGCTTCTGAGTAATTAAGACTCTTGTTGTTCTATCTTTCGCTTCTAAGCTGTTCTGTTAGGATGTTGTTTCGTTGGAATGGTACTTGTGCTGTTAAAATACTTTTGGCTGGATAAGTTCAATTTATCTGTAATTTGTGTAGTCTTGGATGTATTAACAATTGTAACGGAAGCCCTGTTCAACAGTACATTAGGATCTGAGTTTGCCTGTCTTCAATCCTTATCTCAACACACTGCTTATAACTCATAAATAAGTGAAGATATAATAGTCAAACATTACTCCTATTTTTGGTTAAATACACTCTGCTTCTAAAGTTTTATAAGTTGACCAAATCAAATTCAATTTTTCTTGCTCTATCTGAGTATACATTCACTAGAAACTGCTCAGTTTGTATCAATTTATGTCAGATTTCAGATTAATTCTAAGCCCCATTTGTTCTCCCAGTCCGTCCTTGTTGCCCAAACAGCTTTCCTATCAATTCTTCTTGTTGATTTTAAGTACAAAGAATCCATCTCCGCACTTCCATGTTGTCCAAACAGCTTTCCGGTCCTTGCTGAGAGTGTTCGGGCTAATATGGCCAGAAGTGTTAGGGATAGGGGTTGGGTTCCCCCTCCCATTATGATCTAAAAAAAAAAACAGCTTTCTAGTCAATTATTATTGTTGATTTTGCGTACAAAGAATCCATCTCCACAAGGGCCCAAACTCTAGTCGGAGAAATCCTAGCTCCTCGAGCTGCGGGCCACCGTGCAATTCTTGCCTCTAGTGTTCTGACACCGAATGAAGTTAGGAGGTACTTATTGGGTTTTCGGTTATACCCCCAAAAACAAAAATTGAAATAATTACTCCACTAGCTTTTCAAGCAATTTAGACTTTAGAGCAACAGTACAAAACAATAACACAGAAGAAAGAGGGGAAACTTACTAGATTAACTGCAATGGACATCCTTAAAACTCTTGGAATCCATGCATCCAACAACAGTTGAAGCTGTCAGATGATCCAATCTTCCCTTATAATATCCGAAGGCAAGTTTAGATCATGCTGGCAGCTTCAACCGCAAGTGGTGCATGCATGATTAGCCACAAAAAAGCATCACGCCCTTGATTTGAATTGGGAGATGAGAAAGAGGAGATTTGAGATGAGCTTTTGTCTTCTCTCTACCAAGGCGTCTCTGATCTATACATGCATCCACATGACACAGATCGTTTATATAAAAGACTCGTGTGAGTAGGTTGAGGTGATTTGATTAATTTAGGGAGTAGTTGTTATTATAAGTGTTGGGGCATGGGTCCCGCACTTGGGTCATGGACCCATAGATCAATTTAGGGTGCGGTTGATGGGCTAGTTGAGCAATGGTAGCAGAAGGGGCTAAGAGCATATGGCTTAAGGAGAGGAGAGCCTGTCCAAGGAAGCCCATTGGTTTTAATTGAGAGAAATCTACGGTCACTATATGAAGGTGTCTAGGTAAATCTTGCGTTGTGATTTTAACCGGCAAATGATCACAATGTGATAAATCAGTTTATGTTACCTATAGCTAACATATTCAAACTAAGAAGATCAAATAAGTTCATCCTACTGAGAGTCAAACTTGAAACTTTGTGCTTGTCAAGTCAATAGTCTGACCAACTTGGTTGGGACTTCCAAGTTATTATTACTTTCTAATCCTTAATCCGGAAACCAATTTGTTGGTTGCTTATAAGTTGAGAATTATCACAATTTCATCTATAATATATTTAATATCTTACATTATTATACATAATGCTTCTTTCTCTAGCACAAACTATTATTATTAAAATGTAAACGTAAATCACTTTAGTACAATTATACGTTATATATAAGTCATCAAAATGTTATACACATGTACACAAGCAATGCACACACGTGTGTGTATGTATGTATACATATAGATCGAGAATAAAAAACAAAAATATTTAGAGTTGTAAACACCATTACTTATGAAGATATAAACGTACGTGAATCACTACTTCAATATAATTATATGTTACAAATAAGTTATCCGGACATTATACATAATACATATACACAAATTAAACACACACATATGTCATATGTGTATATATATATGTATGTACATATATGATGTGGGGGCTGGGGGAATAAAAGCAGAAGTATTGGGAGAGTGGTCCAAAGGGAATAGCAAATTAAAAGAGGCAGAAGAGCATGAGAAGGACAGGGTGAATAATATTGTCACGCCCACGCCATGGCTACCCAACCCCATGCGGACAAACAAGGCCGGTAGTTGAGTTTCTAAATCTTTATATGTATATTTATATGTTTTTTAACGTTAACCCTAGTAAAAGAAAGAAGCTACTTTTCCATTGTTTTGGTTTAATAATACTTTTATTAATTAGCATTGGCCTGAGTAATAAGGATGTGATGATCACCTTTAATCACCTCCTCACACTCGTGCAAATGTCAGTCCCCACCCACTCCACATGTATCTAACATGTAAACAACTTTTTTTTTTATCCACTAAACATAGCCTAACACATGGGTCACTTTCATCTACTTTTCCACCATCCACCATATCATTTACTCTCTCTATCTCTATAAAATGAGAAAGTCTACACTATTGACACATGTAATAATACTATTTGGTTTAATTTATATATCATTCTATCAAGTATTATTAATTTATTAGTACCCATATTTGTTGTCGATCGATGCCGCATATGTTATTAAAATTAGATGATTGGTGTTGGAGAATAGTAAATGGTGCGAAGCAATAACACTTATCTTTGTGATTTGAATTTGAATCGGGTTCACTTAGTGGTACGATACATGGTAATTTTGTAAATATACCATGAGAATTGTTCATAAATATGATATTTATAACAAAAAAATCTCCTTCGCTCTTGAGGGGGTATTAAAAAAAAAAAAAACACACACACACACACACTTGAGATAGGTTCAACCAAATAGGTGTTAGAAAAAATCAAGCTCATGTCCCCCGGGCTAGCATAACAGTTGACCACATGACCTCAAGTCGCATTGGGAGGAGACAGAGTGGGAGTTTGAATCCCACTTCAAAAATTATTGGAGTTGGGTTCCTTAATTTCTAGAGTTGGGCTCTGATCATCAGGCTGGAGTTGGATGTGTTGGACTTCTTGTGCGCATAATAAGGTGATAGGCTGACTGAAAGGTTGCTCATGCAACTCGAATTTATATCCTCTAGTGACTCTTGGGGCGAGGAACTAACTAGAGGCTAGGATTAGCCACATAGCTAAACTAGGAGACTTATATATTAAAAAAAAAATACCTTTATGTATAAAAATCATACTTCACTCATTTAACGTACCTATCCCTTTCAATGCTGGCCACTTCCTATATATTCTTGCTCCATCAATCTCTTAGCTTGCATTCCTCAACTAGATTCCTCAATGCGAAAAATCTTTTGATATGAGTGTGCAATTTTTATTTTAATGAGATCTCAAGATTAATTTTCTTGTATATTAAAATATAACTCAAAATGTTATGTTTAATTTCTAAAAGTTTTATGGTGGAATCATTATAGAAAAACTTCTTTCGCTATAAGTGTTTATTGGGCCAAATAAACACTATGATTAATGCATTCGTTGGAATTCCATAGTTCTAAAATAATTGTTTAATTAATCTATCTCACAAGCATAATTATTCTTAATCGGATTACTTTTCTTCGATGCGAAGCTGTTCGTAATGGGCTTTAATTGATCGATTTACCCTTTTAAAAGGTACAATAACATAATTGGATATGATGATATAACACTAATTAACACACAACAATAAGATAGTTGGATTTATGCTTTATCGATCTCTTGAAGATGTGACCTATAGAGTGTGAATAAAATGTCGTGAATCTTTTTTCAGCTTATTATCTAAAGGTCTTAAATTTGAATTACTTTTTGAGTTCCTATCCAACATGAACATGATTAGTTTTTATGTGTGGACTTTAGGGTGTGTTTAGTAAATCATTTTCCGGAATTTTTGTGTTTGGCAACGTCCGAAAAATGCGGTCAACGAAAATTATTTTCCGTTGACCAAGGAAAATAAGCTTCATTTTTCGAAAAACAACTTCCAGATAAAAAAGTTCGGAGGTCATTTTCCGAAATGACAAAAATGACCGTTTCTCCAGTTCTCGGCCAAAAGAGTTAATTCCAGCAATGGTCCTTCGACTATTGTGATTTTCCAAATTTGATCCTCGTCTTTTAATTTGGACGAATTAAACCCTTGACTTTTGAATTCTTTCCAATGTTGGTCCTTCCGTCAGATAAAGGTTAAGTGAAAGTTAAATTAAGGGGCAAAGTAGTCATTTCAATTGCTTAATGTATAATTCCAAGTCTTTCTCCCTTGTTAGACATGGGCATTTGTTCAATGGTGAATTGGGTGTAGGCAGAGGACGAAATAAAACTGTAGGTAGAGAGAGAATGGAGTGCTCTCTTCTTGGGGATGAAGATGAACTCATTCACTTCTATCACCGCGGGTTTGTCGCAGTTCCGGTGGTTGTTGGCGTTTCAGGTTGACCGACGACGACAACATTTTCAGCCGTGATCTAATGTTGAGCAGCGACGACAACAGAGATTTCAAACGACAGCGCGACGATTCTATTTGGATACTCGGAAAATGTGGCCAAAAACAGCAGAAAGTGGTCAGAAAAGACTTTCCGTCTACTTGACATATATACCACTATGTTGCGCCCGCGGAAGTGGGATAGATCAGATTGCAACAATAATTTGAGAAAGAAAAATAAATGAGGCACAGATTTTACGTGGAAAACCCCTAAACAAATTAGGGTAAAAACCACGGGCAAGGGTAGAAGAATTTCACTATGAGAAAATAGGAGTTACAACCACTCTCTAACTAACAAGGAGAAAACAAGGATAATTCTCTCTTGCTAGGAAGGAGAAATACACTCAACAAACTCTCTAATATCTCTAGTATATGAGGGAAGAATAGAATGATTTGGGATGGCTAGAATGGCAAAATGACCTCCCTATTTATAGTTGAGAAATTGGGGTCATTTTGTAGTTAGCCTAAAATGTAGGGACCCAACAATAAATAGTATGTTCAAAATTTGCAGCTGCCTAACTATGCTTTGTGGCTGTATGGTCTGCTGCCAAACTTCACTGCTACCTTTGCTGCTGCCTGCTGCCGACACACTATAGCCAATCGGTGGACGGAGACGAGTTGCGCGAGTTCGAAACCGCTCTACAGAAGGACTCCTCCAAGACGGTGGTTGCCGGTGGAGAAATTCACTCGCTCATCAATGAATCAGAAAAAGAAAAATGACACGATATAAAATAACAAATTTTAACAAATTAGTGCACAGTAAACATATTTGACTTCAATTATCCAAGCACAGCCCCTCTGAACAGGGATAAAGCCTAAATTATTACATTCAATTATCCAAGCACAGCCCCAAATTCCAGAATTATAACAAAGAATTAGATATATAGGTTGTGCATTTCCACTAACGTCCAGAATATAAGCACACAGGCGTACGAATACATAGTTTTCAGTTTGAGCCCAAGCGGTTAGCGCCGAGAGTTGGGAGAGTGTACGAGAAATGTTTACAGCTATGAAGCCAAATCGGAGAGAGTGAGAACGACGAAGAGCAGCGCCACAGTGATAGCTCAAGAGGAGGAAGAAGACACTTAGCTATGAAAAGACTGTTTTACCCCTAATCTAAATGGCAAACTAACCTTAGATTCACGGAAGGACTAATGTTGGAATGATTTTAATAGTCAAGGGTTTAATTCGTCCAAATTAAAAGACGATGATCAAATTTGAAAAATCACAATAGTCGGAGGACCTTTTGCTGGAATTAACTCCGGCCAAAATAGCCATCTATCCCATTCCGACGGAAAACAAAGCAGTTTTGTTCTAGCTTTGGACGGAAACCAGAGCAGGCCATCTGCTGGAAACCTTGCTATTTTGCTTTTTCTTTCTTTTATAATAAATATTATTAGTTTATATATTTTTATATTTTAAATAAAATAATAAAAATATATAATTATACAATTCTACTCATTTTTCAGAAAATGAACCAAATACACAGACAGTTTTCCAAAATGCAATTAAACACAGAAACTGAAACTATTTTATGAAAAATGACTCATTTTCCAGAAAACATTTTTTAGAAATCATTTTCCTGCTTTCCAAACACACCCTTAGTGTATTCTAGTTGCGAAAACACAAATTTAATCAATCTCAATGTGTGACTATATTGTCTATCAAAAAAAGAAAAAAAAAAAACTCTTTATAATATGAAAAACCAGCCTCCTTCTATTGGACACCTTTGAAGTCATGACTCAGAGGAACTGATTATGGGTTATGTTGTTTATAGACCAATCAATTAGAATCATATACCAAGATTAATGTCATTTCATTTACACTAAAACTAATGTCATTTAATTTTCTATTTGTGCCGAAAAGACGGACCTCAAGTGCTGAAATGATTGAAACCTCTAGTTAAATTGTGTCATTTCACATATATACACATTCACATGTATTCTTTGGCATTTCAATTGTACTTTAAAAAGAATAATAGGACGGTTTGATTTGTTCTTAAATCACCTTCTTGATCCAACAAGATAAATAAATAATAAAATATATTAAAATATCTTTATATATAAGTTGTTTCACATCATAATAGCTAACAAATTAAATTAATTTTATCAAATACATTTTCATAAACATCTAACGCTTCCATTCAATCAAAATAACTAACACAATAATCTATTAGTTAACTACCAAACAAGACCAATAAATAATGACCATAGACTAACATAAATCCAAAACAAATCTAAAATTAAACCCTCGACTTAACTTGAATTATATATAATTTGTTTTTATTTTTACATGTGTTGGGTTCAACTTAAAATATATTAACAACTATTAAACTCATGGTCTTTAAATATATGTGTTATGTTTCAATAATTTGACTGTCTATTGATTGATTGCAGTTGTAAATTTTAATTTTAATTTTAACATTATTATGAGTATTTGATTGAAATTTTAAAACAAGTGAAATAAAAACGATTTTAAAATAAAATCAAAATATTTAATTTGGTAAAAAGGTCAAATCAAAGTATTTTCATTTTGTTTTGTCTTTTACTGTGTATCAAATTGAAAGTTGAAGTAGGGACGATGTCCCATCTCCGAACTTGACAAGTCGACAATTGTCATCCGTAATTAACGTTGCTTCTTCTTTTTACTTATGATCCGACCGTGGCCGGCCGCCAGTCTTTATTATGCATTCAATGAGGAAATTTAAAAATGTTTTTCTTTGCAAACATGCAGTGCCGTTTGTCGGTTCATTCCTCGTTCTATGCATAGAAAAGAAATTCTGTGTCTAAAGAAACAAACCGCGATGTTATACTTGAATTATGAAGTGGACCTAGAAGTCCAGTCAGTACATGTATGTGGCTGAAAACTTTACATGCGTTGAGTCAATTGAAAAAAAGTTTAAATTTGTTATCAAAAATTTAAAATTATGTGTATAATATTGTATTTTTGATAGAGTTATTATAAGACAATCCAATATATTCAATCAATAATCTAAACAAGAAGTCTAAGAAGAGAACATAGGAGCTCAATGTATTGGTTGTACCCGATCGATGGATCAATATAGTAGAATGATTGATCGAGTGAAGTTTATGATTGACGTGCTAGGAGAAGTGCCAGGCAAAGGCTAAAATGCCACATAGCAAGCCTTGTCGAGTAACATGACCAATCGCCACACTCGATTTACTAATAGGAGCACACCACATTAGATCAATTTGTCACCATCTATTACACTAGCGGACAGAATTTCAGACATAAATAGCGCACTCTCAATTCAACATAGGTATCTCACTCTCAACCACCCGCTACACTAGTTTCTTGAATTGTCTCTGGCCGGATAGAAAGATCCCTCCTAGGATCAATGCTATTGACACTTTCTGTTGTTTTATCATTGTTTTGATACCTTTGGTATTTTTGTGAACTTAGATCCAATAACGATGGCATACATATAAAAAAGAAACTTACAATTTAAAATATAAATGTATTATTTACAATTAATAGTTTAACTAATCTTGCAGTGAGACATTGACCCTTCAATGAATGTCAGAATTAAATAAGATCATCAAGACAGATTCAAACTCCCTAGACTAAAAAACAAAACAAGAAGTAATTAGTTAGTTTTGTAGCACTGGGTTGATAACAAATAGTCAAGTTAGCTGTGGAATTTACTTAATAATTATTTGAGTTTATGTAAAAAAAAAAAAAACAATCCATTAACATTTTTAATTTAAACCAATCAAATATTTATTTTATTCTCTTCAAAAAAAATATTTATTTTAGCATAATTTTTTTACAGATTAGTACGGAGTATTATTTATTGTAGTGTTTTACAAACTAGTATACAAGAAACAAGATATATTTCACTGCACTTTCTGTATAGGATCAATAGCATCTAGCTAGCCATCTAGGCCATCTTTTGTTAATTATATTCTCGTATTCTTGTTCAATAAATTATTAGTAATCATTTTTTTTAATGCAACGTTACATTTCTCATAAATTATATATCACAAGAAATAAAATTTGACATATAATCCCTGCCGGTAGAAAGTTCCAAACTCTTCGATCGGATTCTAGATGGGATAACTCTGTTATATAAACCCTAATATGCACAGATCTGATCCGACAGTTCTCTGATCTTTTCGCTGTTTTCTTAGTCACTTGATTAATCATCCAAAGAGCCAAAAAAGCATTTTAACGTTATTAAGCTCGAACGTCGTCGGTCGCCGGCAAATGTGTATATAAGCTTTCGGCGCGGACGTGATATCTGTGTTCATATGGTTTCAGTTCCCAAAGACCAAAACATGCATGGCGACTCGGCGGGGGAGTGTAACCTCGTACCTGCGGCAATTAAAAGCTACGGCGGCGAGGCATTTGAAGTTGGATCAAAAGTTTTAACAGAAAATGAAAGAGGTGTTTAAGCTAGCCCAGATCGAAGACAACACAGTTACAGAGAGACAGAAACAGACAAAAGAGATAAAAGGGCAAAAAAACAAAAGACAACTTACACAGTGAATTTGTTGTTGGAATCTGTGTGTATGCGCTGTCGGAATCCTCGAAGAGGAAAGAGTGAGGCTGTCAGAGCATGACCTAGCCACGGTCAACTAACCCTTTCTTTCTTTCTTTCTTTATTTATTTATTCTTTTCATTACAACAAGAAAGCAGAATTGAGAAGAAAATGGCCAAAGCTAGATCATGCTGGCAGCTTCACTTATTCCTCCCCAGACCACCATAATCCATTCTTCCAACTTCCAACCAAAAAAAAAATAAAAAAAAATCCAACCACACTACTATACAAACCCTAAAACTTTAATTTCTCCCAATATCTTTACATATATAAAGAGAGAGAGAGAGAGAGGAGAGAAGTGAAGTAAGGTAGAATTAAGTAGGAACAAAGAAACCTTAAAAAGGGTAGAAGTGTATGTGAGGATACATGGTGGGGGTTAGGTGTGTGTATATATAGAGAGGGAAGGGGATTAGGGGAGTGTATGTATGTATGTATGTATGTATATGTTGGGATTGTAGGGCGGGGGGTTGGTGAAGCAGACAGGTATATCCATAATGAGGTGAAGTGATGTGATGGAGGAGGACAGATGTGGTAAAGAAACAAACCCACAATGTGTAACAGTGAATTAAAGCCGCATCTGTAGGCATTTCAGCACCTTATACATTTGATTTAAACACCACAAGGAAGGCATCTCCATCTAGCTGTGCCATTTTTTTCTTTAATTGTTTAGACTTTCAAGATAAGCTAATGAGCTAAGCTATATGCTAAGCTTGTAGAGAGGAAATTTAATTTAAGAACAATGAATTATTTTATTTTTTTTTTGAAAGCAACAATGAATTATTATTAATAAGTTGCCACCCACTATAACCACCTACTTACTAGTTACTACAGAATTTACTTTTCTTGTGGTTATGTCTGTTAGGTTTCAACTAGAAGCATTTGCTCAAAATAAAGTGTCATTACACCTTATCAAATATTCTCTTATGACTCTCTTCATACTTGTAAGGTTGGGATTGGATAAAATATTATTAAATTGTAAATGTTACGATGTAACAATAGAGTTCGCTTTTAAAACAGAAAAAAAAGACTACAAGATAAAAATAGCTTTATTCTTTTTACATCACAAAAAAGTATAATATTTTATGTTTATGGTAACGGGTAAGACACATTGGATTTTTTTTGATAATATATAAAAATAGTTATTCATATATAATTATTTTGTTAAATTTTCATTAATTATAAATGACATGCACCTAGTACGAAATTAAATTAAAGTTGTCAATTATACTTTAATTTATAAGAAAGTCTGCTATATATACTCTAAGTGAAGTTTGCTTTGGAAGACTAATTGGCAAAGCGCCCAAATAAGGTAAATCAGTTTAGTTCGTCTATAGATAATTGATTAAAAAAAATTAATAGGCAACAACTAACCAATTCAAACTAAAAAGACAAATAAGCAACATATATAATCAACTCAAATTAAAAAGGTCAATAAATAGCAACGGTAACCATCAAATGTTGACGAACTCATCTACCTATGTTTAGGAAAGAGAAATTAGTGTAAACAAATGTTATTGCGCATTTCTTGCAAGCCAACTATATCAGCTCAAGTAAAAAGAGTAGTTACACCATTGTAACTAAAAATGAATCGTTTATTAAGAAGTGAGAAGAAAACTTGTTATATTAGTGATGAACTACGAGGTTGTTGGGGGAACTAGTCTAGTTAGTTTGTAGTTTAGGTTTTAGGAGGAGGTGAAAAGCGTAGGGAGCTGAGGGGGTTATGTTGGATAGGGTTTGCAGGTTTAGTCTGTCTGAAGCTAAAGCTGGGCTACTGAAGGCCCGTGATTATGGGGACACGACAAAAAAGCCGAATTTAAAGCCCAACGTGAATTAGCGTACTTTTGTCTACCCAGGTCAAACTTTATAGTTTTAGGTCTTTCGTTCATTGACTTTTCAAATCCTCCAGACTTTGCACCAATGATTTCACCTTCACCGACCGGTGTTGTCTCCTCTTTCTCATAGAGCATTGTCAATAATTAAGGGGGGTGTATTCGATCACGACTTTCATGAATTTTTAAATACTTTTATCAACTTTAAAAGTTTGGTGGTATTCAATTTAGACTTTTATAAACTCTTTAAAAGTTTACCTGTATTCAATTCAAACTTTTCAATACTCTTTAAAAGTATACAGGTATTTGATTCAGACTTTTATAGAGTTATTAAAAGTCTACTGGTATTCAAAAAATTACTGACTTTCACAAACTCTATCAGAATAGGATTTCTATAGACTTTATCTTCATTAATATAAATAGATGAAATCCAACCCTCCAACCCCAAACTTTTCAATATTCTCTACAAACTTTTTTTTCTTCTATCTAAACTAGGCAAATTTTCCATCAATTTTACGGTACGTTTCAAATCTTTCATAAATACCTTCTTTTTTTATTTTTTTTATTTTTATGTTCAAGCAAATTTTTTGTTGCCATCACAACAAAATAATTGCTGCGATCGCAGCTGCTGCTGTTTGCAGCAGATTCATGCGAACAGTAGCAACAAGATTGCTACTGTGCAGCAAAAATATTTGCTGCTGGTTGCAGCAAATTTTTTAATTTATAATTTTTAAATTTAATTTAATTAATATATTTATAATTTTATATAATTGTATGTTTATTAATTATTAATTTATAAATAAATATATATATATATATATATATTGTATTAAGTTAAATTTTTTAAGAGATTCTTTATTTATTTTATAGTAATTATAAATGGGAGATACTCATCAAGAAAAAGAGTAAAGGTAAAAATAAAGTTAATGGAAATTATGCATTATGGGCACCTAATGAGACTAACGAGTTGTTACAACTCATGGTTGATGCCATAAAAAATGGATGGCGTGATATTAGTGGAGGTTAAAGCAAGTTAACTGTGGAGAAGAGGATACTTCCTGCTCTGAATGAAAAGCTTGGGTGTCAAAGATCGTATGCACAATACCAAAGCAGATTGAAATGGTTCAAGAATCGTTTTAACAACTTTTCTGAGCTTATGCGTCATAGTTCTGGATTTGGTTGGGATCCAATAACAAAGAGGTTTACATCTAGTGATGAGGTGTGGGAAGATTATTTGAAGGTGAGATTGTTATATCCTTTAATCAACATAGATGCTGCTTAGAATTCATATATGTTCTTAGTGGGTGGGAGGGTTCAACACATGATTCAAAATTGCTAAGTGATAGTTTATCAAGGAGGAATGGCCTTAAAGTGCCACAAGGTCAGTTTAGTTTATTATTATTATTATTATTATTATTATTATTATTATTATTATTAAATAACTCTACATATTGGATAACTAATATGTTAAGTGTGTGTAGGTAAATACTTTTTAGTGGATTGTGGATTTCCAAATCGACAACAGTTTTTAGCTCCATATCGAGGTGTACGTTATCATCTTCAAGATTTTGTCGGGCAAGGTCGTGACCCTGAAAATGATGTTGAGTTATTCAATCTACGACATGCTTCTTTGAGGAATGTAATTGAGAGGATATTTGGTATATTCAAATCAAGATTTACGATCTTCAAGTCAGCACCCCCGTTCCCTTATAAGACTCAAGCAGAACTTGTACTAGCTTGTGCAGGACTTCATAATTTTCTTCGCAAGGAGTGTCGTAGCGATGAGTTTCCAATTGAGCTAGATAGTGATGAATCTCCTTCACCTCTACCAATGAATGATGTAGATAATTTTGAACAACTGTTTGAAACTCAAGAACAACAACGGGAGCATGCAAATGAATGGAGGGATAAAATAGCTTTGGATATGTGGAGAGACACCCAACAAGGCGAAACCAATGCCAATCAAAGATAATTGTACTAACAAGATGAATATTTTAATTCGTACTTTTTTTTTTTGAAGGAAAATTTGTACTTTTTCATTCTAAACATTTTGATAATTATATTACTCAGCATTAGTTGTTTCATTAGTTCAAGAAATATTTTTATTGGTTATATTTATAAAAATTGATTATATTTTCTTTATGAATAATACACTCTATTTTTGTGACATCAATATTTTTTTTTAATTTTTACAATGCACTAATTTATAGATAATATATTAATAGAAGTTATGGAATGTTTGTGAGGGTGTATTCAATTTATAGTTTTAATGACTTTTGTAAACTTTTTAATATAAAAAAGTTTTTAAAAGTCTATAAATGTTTGTTCTATGGATATTTATAAACTCTTACAAAGTTTATAAAAGTTTAAAAGATTCTAGGAAAAAAAGTTTTTAAAAGTCTATAAATGTTTGTTCTATGGATATTTATAAACTCTTACAAAGTTTATAAAAGTTTAAAAGATTCTAGGAAAGTTTACAAAAACTCTACAAAAGTCAATTAAAATCCATCACTTTAAAAGTATTTAAAAGTTCATGAAAGTAGTGATTGAATACACCCCCCTAAGTTTTTCAGAAAATATTGAATTTCAGTAATGTACTATGCTTAATTTTTTATGAGTTATCCCTCTTGTAACGGCTTTGATTATCTGGTTGTCCTATCATACTTCAAACTAATTGGTGAAAATTAGTAAATAACATTAACCATTTAATCACATCCCTTCATAGTAAGTTACAACGCCACGCTTCGAATCGAACAGGGACTAGACTCGACCAACCCAGCCGACACCTAACAGAAAAAAAAAAAAAAAAAACAAAACAAAACAAAGTTGGAAAAAAAAAAGAAGCTAAACATCTTCAATGGGCTAGTGACTGTTGCCTAGTACCATGAAACATATATATTGCGTGCGAGTAAAATGGCGTGTGGCTAGTCGACTCCATCTAATTGATGCGTGTTAGTCACGCGTCAAGCGCCTTTGAGAGGTTTCTCCCGAGGGACATTTCTCTCCAGATGATAAGCTTCTTTCTCCTCCAACCCTTTTCCTCCTGCTTTCTTTCCACTCTTTTTCTTTGGCTTAAGATACCCTAAGTCGAGTTTGTTGCATAGAATTTATCTAATACAATTTGTTTTGTGTGATATATGAGCTATCTTACAAAAATAAATTTTCACTTAGCATACACTCTTGAATGATTGTAAAATTTTTACTTCACTTATATATATATAGATAGGAGTTAAAATAGAAATAATCTTGCGAAAACATATTATAACTGTCTATCAAGATATCTCGATAAAAAACACGACATGTTTATTATTTATGAGTTAGACTAACTCTTTATATTCATGGATCAAACTGAATCAGACGCAAAGTTGATACTGTAAAATTGGGGTGGACATTTCGTTTCGGGCTATCCGACCCGACCCGACCCAAATCGAAATTGAATTGAACAATTAGGTTTTAGTTAATTATTAAAATCGATTGGTTCTATATTTTATAAACCGAATGACTTCAGAAAAATTGAACTGAACCAAAAATTGAATGATTTTTTGATATATATACTAAACCCTCAATTTCTTAATCTAAAATTTCACAATTGTTCTTTGTCCCCAATTTTCTTTGCGAGTGTGTGACGTTGCTGTTGGGCGTCAGTTGCACGTGAAAATGTCAATTCGGTTTGGACTTATTTTAATTTAAGAAATTTGAAATATGCATTGTGGACTTGTTGTTTAACTTTTTAAATTTAAATTATTATTGAAAATAAATAAATAATTATATGTGCGAGAGAACTAGGAAATGTTTTAAGTTTCAAATTGAATCAAAATTCGAACCGAACCAAATCTAATCCGAAATCGAACTAAAATCAAACAGAACTAAAATTCGAAACGACTGATTTTATTTTTTCAAAATCGAAAGTCGAAATCAAACCCAAGCCGAAAACCCGAAATGCATACCCCTATTATGAAATAAGATAATGTATAAATATAACTTTGTGATTAATTAATTGTAGTAGACTGCATGAGAGAGTGGTTAAGAAATGTCGGATCTGGCAAGTATTCCTCAAACAACCACCGTATAATTAGCTGAAACTTGACAAGTGAGCAGTTATTTAAACGCCAGACGAAGATGCAGCAGCGCAGCCAGCTAGCAATTAGTCTAGTGTGGTCCTTCCTACTTGGTTTAGTCACAACCAGCCAGACTATCCCAGCTACTACCTCTACCCCTACACCTCACTACTAATAAAGACTTACTTGCATTCGTTACCCCCGAGGGTATCTTCCACTCTCATTTTAAAATTTGAACGAAAGAATAAATTGTAAAATGTATTTTAATGATTTTAAATTACCATCTTTTTTTTTTTGAAAATATTAAATTACCATCTTCAAATAAGAAAGGGTGAGTTCGAGTTCAGTGGATATGACATTAACTCTTTGTGTTTTAGTATGTGAGAAAGCAATTATATGAACATATATTGCATTGTAACAGAGTCAGTAGTACTAAAAACAAAAAAAAAAAAGATTTGAATGTATATTCTGATGCACTGTAGCTGCCAACGAATCAAGCTATACAAGTCAAATCCAATAACCTCCTCAGCTCCAACTCTTGTCCTACCGTTTTGATGGAGTAAACTCACAAAATGTGTCTCAAACGCTCAACAATTTCAAAATTTTTAAACCATATAAATTTATGCCGCCCCTTAATAAGATACAAATATACACTGTGACGTTTTGAAATAACTTGACTAAGAGCTTAATAGGGTGGAATATAACTATTGTACGTGAATGCCACGAGTTCAATTATTATCAGCACTTACATTTTTAATCAAATCTTAAATTTTTGTATAATTTATGAGTTATTATGCCGAACCGAGTAACCAAACAAGTTACACACCATACTACTAACAAAGTAACTAACAAGTTATGCAGGCAGCAGAGTAGGTGTTCCTAGGGGATGACCAAACAAACCCTAACCTATTGTTTTGTCTTTTGCTCTTCATGTGCTAACAGAATCCATCCAATCTCTTGGGCGCACAAAACTAAACCAAACAGCTCAGGAATCCTGTTCAGAATCACCCTACCCCTCCACCAGTACGGAGTATTAATATTACAGAGACGAAGTTAAAGGATTAAAGTGCACACTCCCAGCAGTATTCAAGCATTCCACATGCATTACCAGCTCATATTCCAATAATGCTAGCTACAAATATCCTATTCCTGTAGTAAAACACTGCTCTTAATAAAGTTTGTGTGTGTGTATATATATATATATAGGTTTATGATCGGGTGCGCATGCTACTTTTGGTGCAAAAATGTGATTAACCATGATCAATGATTCTTTAAAAAAAAAAAAATTCTATACGAAATGTACACTTGAAAGCTCAAAATCATGCACTTGAAGATACAAAAATGTGCATTTGAAGACAAACATTTTGCACTCGAAGGCAAATAGATATGCAATTTAGGGTATCAAAAATGGAGGTTATTCAACTTAAGTATTATATTATTAAAGCAATTACCCATACAAACCGTTTGTAAATCTCACAAATTTCATTAGAAATTTAGTTATATATTATTGAAAAGAATGCACAAGATATAACAAATACTACGCAGAATGTGCACTTGAAGACAAAAAAATGCACTTAAAGACATAAAAATGTGCATTTAAAAGCTAAAAACATGCACTAGAAGGAAAAAAAGGTTCACTTGAATGCTTAGTATTTTTTTTTTTTTAAATTACACAATAGTAAGACACAGATACACTTGTACGCATTAAATTGAGCACTTGAAGACATAAAGAGGATCACTAGAAGGCAAGGGAGAAAAAATACACAAAAACAGAAAATTCAAAGGAAATTAATTGTGCACTCTTAGAAAGAAAAAACACGCACTTGAAGGCTACAAAATGTTCACTTGAAGGCTAAAAACAAGCACTAGAAGAAAAAAAAAAAAGGTTCAATAGAATGCTTAGTGTTATTATTATTTTTAACACAATAGTAAGGCATACATGCACTTGTAGGCATGAAACTGATCACTTGAAAGCATAAAGATGAACACTAGCAGGCAAGAGGAAAAAAAGACACTAAAAGGAAAAATTAGAAGAAAATTAATTGTGCGAAAGAAAAACATGCACTTGAAGGCTAAATTTTTGCACTCAAAGGCACAAAGATGAGGACTCAAAGGAGAAAATAAATACTTTATCCGAGCTGAGTGCACATTTTTTACCTGTAGAAAATACACACACACACGCTCTAATGATCGAGTACAAGCGCCCAGGAGAAAAATAAGTACCATTTACAGCTGTCTATGTGTACAGATGAACGAATTAGATGTAATTTAAAAAAACGATGTGTGACATTTTCGTAAAGAATTAATTACACTTTTGGTCCTATGACTGTACTATTGGGGTCTTGTTAATTTGAGTACGCGACTTTAAAAAGTAACAATTTAGTCCTCCCGGCCAAATGTTGCCGTAAATGTTTTTAAATTGTTTATTGATGGGGTAAAACGGTCTATTTGTGTTTTAAAAAAAGGTGAAAGTAATTTCGGCGTCGACACCTGCCATCTAGTTGAAGGGGCGATGGGGGAGGTTGGGGCGGTGCGGTACGTGAGGTCCACCGTGCCGGCGGCGGAAGAAGGCGGCGAGGTGAAAGTGAACTGGTGCTGGAAGAGGCTGGTGAGGGTGGACCATGGCGGCCGGAGCCTGAGCTACCAAGTTTTGGACAGCAACGTTGAGATGAAGGAGCATGCCCGAAATCAAAGTCGCCGAATTGGAATCATTGCCTAGTAATTTTGCGTTGCCGTCGATGATAGAAAGATTCATTAAGGGGTGAACCCACCGGAGATGAACTGGATGATGGATTATTTTGCGGTGGCACCGGTGGATTATTCTGAGGGTCGGAGCAGGAGCTATGGCCGGTGCTGGTGACGAAGGCTGAGACGGGGGATAAATTGAGGGAAACTTCCATGGATGAAGAAGGTGTTTTTGTTTCTTTTTTAAAAAATAAAAATGCTTACAAAGAATGTGTTTTTGTTTCTTTCTTGCAAAGAAACATCATTGCAGGTGATTTTTTACGGGAGAAGCAACGCAATTCCGGCCAACAGTGCAAGGAAGAAGAAGAAAGGGATTTGAAATGACCAATATGCCCCCATGATTAAATAATTAAATATGGTTTACATTTTTCCGGCGACATTTGGCCGGTGATTTGGTTGGGAGGACTAAATGCGTTAAAAATTGTATAGTTAGTGGACTAAATTGTTAGTTTTTAAAGTCGAGTACTGAAATTAACAAGACCCCAATAGTCACAGGACCAAAAGTGTAATTAATTCTTTTCATAAATAACTCAAACTTTGGTGCAAGTAAGTGTTTATAAGTGCAAGTAGTTGGTACAACTTTGCAAGTAAAAAGTGTAAGTAAAATAGCTTACAAGTACACATATTTTTACTTACAAGTACAAGTAATTTGCCTTGTTAACATTCGTGAACTTAAGTGCACCTAATTATAACGTCAGGTGATGTTTTTTTTTTTTTTTTTTTTAAATCAATGTTTATGATCCGTTGGATCTGGATACGTGGGCGGATGACATGCATTCTGATTTCTCTCTTCGATGGGTGGTTCTCATTTGAATGCAATCATATATATATATATATATATATGGATGCACTCCCATGCAAACTGCCGCCTAGGTAAGAAATGAGAACACTTCACAGCCGTCCACGTGTCCAGATCAACGAATCAGATGCAATTTTAAAAAAATGATGCGGTGGCATTTTCGTAAATAACTGGAACTTTGGTGCACCTAGTTTCACTTACAAGTGCACCTATTTTCGCACATATTTTCATTTACAAGTGCAAGTAATTTACCTTGTTAATATTCATGCACCTGGGGGCAACCTAGGTGCACCTAGTTATAACATAGGTTGCACCTAGTTATAACATTAGGTGCACCTAGTTATAACATTAGGTGCACTTAGTATTGATGCTCACTGTACAATTCACTTGCACCTGTAATACATTTTACTTGCATCTGCATACATTTTACTTGCACTTGTGCAAGTAATTTACTTTGTTAACATTCATGCACCTGGTTGCAACCTATGTGCACCTAGTTATAGCATGCATTAGGTGCACCTAGTTATAACAGTAGGTGCATTTAGTATTGATGCTCATTGTACAATTTACTTGTACTTGTAATACATTTTACTTGCACGTGTGCACCTATTTTCACTTGAAGGTGCAAGTAATTTACCTTGTTAACATTTATGTATCTGGGTGCACCTATGTGCACCTAGTTATAACATGACGTGCACTTAGTTATAACGTTAGGTGCAACTACATTCCGGACACATGGCACGCTGTGATTCGTCCGCATTTCTCTTCTGGGCGGCCAGTACGCATTTGAACGCAATCATATATATATATATATATATATATATATATATATATATATATATATATATATATATATTATCACATAATATTTTTGAAGCGAACATGGACAAAATATAACGTTTACCTTTCCAATATAATAGTCACATTTTATAAAGTGAAAGCGGGATTTCGCAGCATGTAAGTTATGATGCGAATACCATATGCAGACTTCTGCACTCACCCCCTCAGGCTTCTTGCTTCTATAATTGATTATAGTACTAGTGTACTAGCTAGCACCATTTTCCCTTTACCTTTTGGTTGATGGCCAAAACTCAAACATGCAAGAAATCCATTTATGTGTCTGTAATACAAGAAAAGGTAACCACACTTTTGCTTTTTATGGGAACGTGCCTACAATCTATAGATTCTCCATGAAGAAACAATAATATTCCTATCATCATTACTGATCTCGACTATACTCTTCACCCAAGTACGAAGAATATGTCAATTTTAATTCAAGTAATTATTTATAGACTAATATTATGCATGTGTCCTATCAAACAAGATATATCCCACCTAAAGATGCATTTTATTTTCTTATTTTAAATTTGCTTAATCAGAAGTCTCGAGATGAGTCTTGAGAATGCAATTTTAAAATTCATGAAAGAGTAATTTTTCAAAAAAAAAAAGAAGAAGAGATAAATGAATCCATTGGCAAGGTTTTTCGTTAATTAGACAAAGAAGTATGCTTTTATTTATATGAATAAAAATGTCACCTCAACATATTTTTACCTGTCACAATTTGGTAACCAACTAATCGCCTAATCGGCTTAGTTGCATTGATTTGATAAATTAAAGTGTTTACTTGGAACTTTTAATAGCTTGGAACTTAGGGTGTGTTTGGTTCGCATATAGAAATCGGAATGTGAATTAAATACTTGTAATGATAATGAGTTTTGGTGAAAGTATTTTACATTTTGTTAGTAGGGTGGAATTGGAACGATTATCAGTATTAATGTTTGGTTATGTATAATTCTATAATGAGAATAAAAGTTTTAAAAATACAAAAAAAAATAAAAATCAAAGCAATTAATCCTAATATAATTACATCCAATGCACCAATATGAACAAAAAATCAAAACAAAAATATGAGGGATGTAATGCGGATGTGACATATCAGGAGATGACAGATGAAGAAGGATGTATGCCTGTATGGAATGATACTCGTTTTTAATTAGGAAATAGGATTTTTAATTAAAAGGGCAATCAAATTCATAGTTGTGTTTTAAAAAGTACAACTATGAATTTGATTCTCATTCCTAGTGTGTAACCCTGTGAACTAAACACACCCTTCATTGTTATTTCAGATACACTATTCACCCTTTTCCAAAAAAAAAGAAAAGAAAGAAGAGTTATTAGAAAGGTAATTGCTTCTATGAACCCAAATACTCTACATGGATCTTCAAGTAATTCACTCTGCAATGCTATGTAATGTAGAATGCAACTCAGAAGTATATAATGGGTATTAACCTATTTGATTCATAAAGTCGTGAGAGTTAATGTCACAACAGAACTACAGAAGTCATAAAGAAGAGCAATTTACAGATAAGCAAGCAGTTATGACACCCAACAACTGTGAAACAACTTTAGCATAATGGCCTCCATAAAATTTGAACATTATAGTGCTAGAAATTAGGTGGCTGAAAGTTACCTGACTCATGTTCAGTTAAGAACATGACATTCTTTTCCCAGAAAAGAATGGAGTGTCAACTCTTCCAAGATCCCTTAGCTTCTTCACTGCACAGAAAGTTAATAGGAATTTTTGTCAAGAGATGAAACCCTGCACTAAGCCAATTACTTGTTCATTTTTGCCAAGGATGAAAAGACTAAAACCTCTTATATACTATCATATACATAGGAGTTGGATTTTTAGATAGTTACTTGTATATATGCATATAAATAAACAAATGTAGGCTATTACAAACTTGATGTTCATGCTTGCACAAGAATTGGGGTAGCTTCAAATTTGTACCACTCAAGACTGTTGAGATTATGTATGTATCACCATGGAACTGTTATAAAGAATAAGAAATGTCAATCTCTCCAAAAATTGAGAGATATTTGACTGCTAAAATTGATCTTCACAAAAAATCTCCCCAGGAACAGACCCCATTCCTGAAGTGGTGAAATCTTTTGGCATCTCTCACGATAATTTCTCGTTCTAGGAGTTCCGAAGCTAGCTTGATGAAGGTATGGCAATCGCTGCAGACGCGAAGGTTTTTCATGATGCAAATTGGGGTTGTGTCATTTGTAACAAGTAGAACATATGACATGGCCAGCCTCTCACTGTGTCCATTAAGCAGCTTAACCTTTTCATCTTGCTCTACATTTTGCAGGACATATTTGGTTTGAGCCACATAGCCTCCCTCCATCTCCAATTTCTTGGTGATATAAGCTAGTTTTTGGTAAATTGTCATCACACCTTAGATGAGACTTGTCATGGGCTACAAATGTGTGAACCTTGTTACCTGTCTCAGTCCAACTACATGCAGGCTCTTTCTTCATCTGCTGTGGGTTCTGATTTCATTGTTCTCAAAACTCGAAAAGCTTCCTCCAAGTGATTTGCGCGGCCAAGCAAATCAACCAAACAGGTGTAGTGTTCTGGCCAAGGTTCCAAATTATACTTGCTCTTCATTATCTCAAAAAATCTTTTGCCATCATCTACTAGGCCTGAATGGTTGCATGCATGGAGAAGAACCAAGAAGGTGATATGATCAGGAAAGATATTTTCCTCCTCCATCCTGAGGAATAAATTGGCAGTTTCTTCACCGCATCCATGCATTCCAAACGCGTTGATCATGCTCGTCCAAAGAACAGGATCTCTATCGTTTACACTATAAAAGATCTTGAATGAATTCCCAAGTGTTCCACAGCAGGCATACATGTCCAAAAGAGAGCTTGCTATAGAGCCCTGTAAATTGTAGCCTTTTCTAATTGAGTATCCATGAATCTCCCTTCCTTTCCTTAAAGCAGATAGATTAACGGTTGGGTTCGGGTTAATTCGGTTCGAAACAGTCGATTAATCGGAGTTTTTTTAATATATATATATAAATAAGTTTTTTTAATATATATATATATATATATATATATATATATATATATATAAATACTTGTGTGTAATACTAATACCCTAAATCCATAATTCCTATACTTATAGTGTTGCGGTATTATTTTTATATATTTCGTTATGAATTTAATCATTTATTATGATATGTATTTTATTTTAATTTATTTTATTATTTTAGGTGTTATTTTTAGGATTTTAAATTTTAGTTTTAAAAAAATCGGTTAACCGACTGATTAACAAAAAAAAATTTAGTTCTGTTAATTCGGTAACAAAAATTCCGATTCAGTTAACGGTTAAAGGTCTAAAAATTTCGATTAAAACGGTTCGGTTAACCTAACAGTTAAGCGAATGAACACCCTAGACTTAGCTAACACTCAAAATTGGTGAAGCTGGATCATTTTTAGCTGACATGCCTTTCCTGGCAATTTTGATATAGCCTATACAAACTTCATTATACACTATTTTGATACATACAACAGCTATACTTAAGCCAGAAAAATCCTTACATTTCAAAGTCCCTGGAGCACGACTAGCGGCCTCATTGTGAACCGGATTGAAGCATCAAGCACGTCTGTGGCTTTGACAAAGTAGCAAGGGATGCACCTTTCGTGCTATTGTTTGTGTAAAATTTGGAATCCCCTTATGACCTCAAAAGGCTGTGCAGCCCTTCAAGACTGACTGTAGCAGAACTACTTCAGCTGGGATGCAGAATGGCTAGCTACCCACGACTGGCTGCAGATTTCATGCTCTCTTCTTGGAGAGTCCACAAATGCAAGCTCCCTCCATGATCTCCACTGAATAAATATTTCATGTCACTAGTGAGGTGGAGAGCGGTGACAGGATGCTTATGACTCTTTAGCACTTTGTGAAGGTTCAACCTGTATTCAGGCAGTCTATTTCCAAGTGATAAACCGCATGTTGGATTACTCTGGGCAGACTCCTCGGTGGAGCAGTGTACCATTTTCCAGACCTTAACGGCTCCACTCTGGTGACCAGAGGCGTACCAGTTCGTTTCAAGCCAATCGGAAAACGAGCAACCTGCTAGGGAGAGAATGGAATCTGATGGAAGCTGTGACGTGTTGACGACTGCAAGACAGTCCCCGTTGATGCTCCAAACAGCAAGCATAATACCAGCAGCAGTTACAATTTCCCCTGTCAGGTCGTTAACATAGATAGCTGAAACCGGTGAAGGAAACTCAGGAAGCTGACGAACAAAAACCATGGAGCTAAGATCCCATACGATTACAGAACAGTCATCTGATCCGCTTACTATCATCATGTAAGGCTGGCTTACATGAAGGCATGTGATTTTGCCTGTATGTGCACAAAGTGCCTTCTCCAACAGTAAGTGTCTTAGTTCACGAGGGCCATCTGTGCCTATTCTCCAAATACATACCAATCCTTCATCACCTCCTGTAACCAGAATATTACCATCATGAGTAGCACTAACACATTGTATCTGGTTGCCTCCATGAAGATTCTCATGAGAAGAAAGAAGCCTATCTTGATCATAGCTCATAAATCTCAAACTACGGTCAGGAAATCCCCATGCAACATACTTAGTATATTTTCTAGGCTTTAGGAATGTATTTGCTCCTGCCACAAGAACTTTATCATTCAAGGTTACAATTTGAGATATAGAAGATGAGCTTTTACGGATTTCATGAGGAACAAGATACAAAGAATGCTTCAATAAATGACGAGGAAGCTTTCTATCAGTTCTCCTTTTCACGTGGGGCTTGAGGAACAATTGTTTTGGCGTTTGTCCAAAGTGGTTAATTTGAGCAAGAATTGAAGCCTTCATTGCCGGATCAGTTACAGAGTCAATGTCCACACTTCCTTCATAAGTATAATGATAGAAAACATTTACAGCTTTTTCAGCAGCCTGCCACCAAAAGTCAAACATGAGACTAAGGGAGAGAAGGAAAGCTGATAAACAGTTGGGAGAAATTCCATTTTTGAAATTGTTATCATCATTCACTGCAATTGCTCTCTTCTTTTCATAACTACTCAGTAATATTTATAATACCAAATACATGGTGTCACTGAGAGAAATTCCTTCAGAGTAACATGTTGATGAGGAAATTTAAATATGGGATACCCAATTGTCATGACATCTACCTTTCCCCTCTGCTTATAGCCAAAGATAAGGTCTATCCAGTGGTGAAGATTTTCTGAAACATAATCAGACTCCAGTGCTTCCCTATGCTTTCTGATAAACTCTCTAGCACTACCTTTTGCCCATAGAGGCAAAACGGTATCGTGAACCTGAGTAATAGCCAATGTATAAGGATACAATGATCTAAAGAAACAAATCCAACAGAATTTTCAGTTATAGCTTTTTAAAAAGGACAATGATCCAATATAATAATTTGAAACCAAGACAAACCTTTTCCCCTGATTGTTTCTCACCCAAGTCAAGATTAAACCTGTTTTCAAGGAATTCGGGCAAATAGAAGAATTCTGGAATGAGTTCCTTAACATCCGAAGTGTTGCCTTTCCTAGCAGCACTTGACCATGTATCCCTTATACTGTTGAAAAGACGATCTGCATGGTCAAACTGTCCACCCTGCAATTTTTTATTCTCAATACTGAAAGGTGGAAGGCGGATGAGGTAGAAGAGGACAATTCCAGCACTAGAATAGTGAGAGCCATAGTGGAATTTGGGTACCTCTGGATCATCCCAGCTCTCATATCTGAGGAGACAGAATAATATATTAGTGAAAATGCATAAACAAATACTTCCATATGAAATAAATTTTGTAAAGAAAAGTGCACTGTGGAGAAGAACGCAAGATCAACAGGAATATTTCAGGGGAAATTGAAATGTGGGGCCAACCTTTTTCTGAACTCTTCTTCCCCCTGTGCTGTTTGGCAACCCATTGGCTTGTCAAGCCTACGGAAAGTTTTAGGATCTGACAGGTTTATATTCTCACTATCATAATCCGCTAGAACCCAGGGGAACACTGGATACTGGGTAAGGTCACTGTATCCACGACCTGCGAGGGTGTTGAGATGCATGAGGTATTGGAAATTGCTAATTTCTCCACTTTGCCACCTCTTTGAGAAGGATTTTGCCATCACCTTAAAAAGGCGACTGCCTTCATTGTTTTCCTGCTTTGCTGATCCTGAAATTGTTGCATCCAATCTGTTTGATAGATGTCAAACAAAAAATACAGCATAATGGTCAACAAGCCTAGCACATATCCAACATTTGCTAAACCTATCCAAGTGTACAAGAAATATAAATCGGCGAAACACATGTAACATCTTAAAACAATGTTGATTATGCATTAATACCTAGACCAATGAATGTAAAGCACCAAACCTTTAAGGAGATAATTAAGGAGTTTTTTCCAAGTAATAGTTGGAGTAATTCTCACATAGTTGCATTTGTAGTAAATGTAGCATTGTTATCCTGACCACTGTCTAGAACCATGTCTATGGAAACAGAGAATAGGAACAAGAATAGTTAAAATTTTCCCATTATAAAACTGATACCTTCAAATAAACAATTTTCTGGATGCCAAGGATTTTTTTTAGGATGAATGGACCCCACTAAAATAATAAATGTGTTTCCTCACCATTTTAAAGTTTTATTTCAGGTGGAATATATCATTCAATACACCTAATTATTTCCACATTATATTTCAAAATGCCAAATAAACAGAAAATGCAGAAGATCAATAGTTTAACGGTAAAATGCAACAAGCAAAAAAATGGAATAAAACTTGAAGTGAATAACGTACATGTTGTTTCTTGGAAGATTCATCGCAACTAAATGTTTGAAAACCTCTTCTCTCTCCTTTTTGTGGAAAACCAATAGATCATTACAACCATCCATGCTAAAGATCTCAATGGCAACAGGACGGAGTTGGTAATCACGTTTCAAAATTTCATGGACACTATCCAGATTCCACATACGCCAAAGATGAGGCACATTACCACTAGTTCCAACCTTTTCCCTTCCCCATGCACCATCATATGCCCATGCTCTACCCCCAACGTAGGCTTTCGCTGTTGCAGCCCATGAGGAACTTGACTTGGAATGTGAATCCATGCTACAAGAGAAGTCCTTCTGTACACCCAAAGCCTGATCAATAACTGAGAGGTCATCTTCGCTCTCTTTTTCAAATATACATCCAGACTCATCAATGTAAAAGTTCTCAATGACATACAGGGATAGCTCTCCAATCAGGAAAATGCCATCATGCTTATCAAGACCCACAACTCTTTCACAGTTATATTTACATTTTATCTTCTCAACAGGCTCCAGGTAAGGTCTAATCAAGTATTCACCATTATCATTTAACTCTTTATCTGATCTGTCCTCTGGCACCTTAACTTCATCAACTTTTTCTAATAAAGAATGCATTGGAGATCCATGTTCAGACCTCCCATGTACACTCTCAGCTTTTCGGGTGGAGACTGCACTGGATTCACCAAATTCAACAGCAGAGCTGATACTGGCTTCATTTACACTGCTATCACGATCATCATTCCATCCAGCTTTGCTGGAAGTTGCATCCTTGAAATCATCTGAATCTTTGATAATTGATCCACTGTAAAGCTCACCACCAAAGCTATATCGTTGAGGATTGCCATTCAGAAAATTGAAGAAGTGATCTGATTCAGTATCAGAGGCATTGAGTTCATTTTCACTCTTCTCTTTGGGCAGTTCTAGTTCGACTAACTCAAACTGACCATTCAAAACATTCTGGATAGTATCATATTTCAATTTGCACCTCTCAAATTTCTTGCGCATCCTATAAGGACCTTCAATGGGGCAAAGTTGCCATTCAGGTTCTTCATCTGTGGAGGATTTACATATTGGAAATATCCCCCTCTCATGTACAAGTTGTTGAACATGAGTTTGCCACTCACTTTCAGCATGCAGTACCCATCCATACTTATCCTGCCGGATAACTCTTAATTCAGTAGCCACTCTGTCACGAACTAATTCAAGTGCAACTCTTTGTTCATTAATCTGGTCCCAGTGTCTGTCATCCGATTTCGTACAGTCCTTTAATTTTCTCCCCATGTCTCTCTTTCGGCGACTATCCATGCCTTTAATCCTTGCTCCAGGAAACTTCTTTGATGCTGAGATATACTGAACCCATGCAGCGGCAGCAGACTGTTCCAATACTTTATTAACCTCTAGTTGAAAATTAGGAAGCCACTCAAAAAAGGCAGACAAGTTTCCAGTCAAAAGTTTGTCAAAACCACCATGTAGAACATCAATAGTAATTCCTCGGTTTGGTTTATAAACAAGCAAGTCTTCAAATGCAGCCTTGCGGTGCACCAGCAAATATTTGAGGATATCAACAGCCATGTTTTTTACAATCCTTCTATGATCATGAAGAAGGGAAATTAGATTTACACAAAGGCAGCAATTTAGATCAGTGTCAATATTGCTTGGACAGAATATTATCTGCCTGTTAGCAACTAGGAGCTGTAAAACCGTGCAAATATCAACCCCAACATCTTCTGATGTTGAGTTCACAGGCAGTCTTTTATTTGATTCAGTTTGCAAACCTATACGTGAAAGCAATTCATCTTCTCCTATGCTGGTCAAGAATGATGGAAAGAAACAGAACAAAATCATTCTATTCATATTCTTCAAAATTGCATGTATATAAGCATCAAGTTGCTTGCCTCCTCTTCCAATAGATAGGAGCCCTTTTCCAATTGGAGCTGCTTCTTCAACACGACCATCTTTGTTTGCCAATTGTAGCATAGACAATAAGAATTCCAGAGCCTTCAACACACTGGAAGGTCGGGGGAAAGCTCCCATATACACCCTATCCACGATCATCCAGCATAATGCATCTAAATTCAAAGACCAACGGCTTTTATCCAGCTTTTTCTCACTTTCCTCATCATCACGCAAGAGACGCCTTTCAAGGAAGTTCATTAATGTAGTAAGCCACAGTCCCTGAAAGACCAGAACAGATTCAGCATCAACATCTAATGGAACACTCTCTAGAATACCCTCAATAAAAGGCATAGCTTTCATTTGTTCAGTCACCAAACCAGACACAACTTCTGCCATAAAGTCTAAAACAGCAGTAGCTCCAGCAGAGCAGGGACCACCACCATAGCCTGAATAATCAACTTCAAGGAGCAATTTTGAGCTAATAGTGAATGGTATTTCATTTGCAGCCAGTTGTCCATGAGAACTGGACCTTGTGTCTGAAGAAGAATGAACTCCATTGAAAGATGATGCAGCAGAATCTGTAGATGGAGAGGAAGCTATTTGGCCTTTATTCTCATTGTGAATAGTATTCCCTAGCATAGATGTCAATGCATTTACTGGTGACGAAGAAGATGGTGGTGGAAGTCTGGTATTAGATTTCTCAGATACGATAGGGGATTCAAAAGTCGTGAAGGATGGAGAACTTTGTGAATTTGTTTGATAGATAAGATCTGGCGTGTTTTTATCACACAAGCTGAAGTCATTGCTGCTGGAAGGAGCAGTGGAGACCTTGTCAGCCACTTGATCATCTATAGTCAGATTAGGTTGTGAATCATTCTTCATCTCTTTGCTCAAATCATTTTGGGTTGCAGCAATTGTGCACTCACTTTTATCTTTGCTTACATTCTTTGGCACCACTGGAATATCCTCAGAGTTGTTGGCATGTCCTTGAGGAAAGCTTACCAAACTTATAGAGGCATTCATTGACTGTTCCTGTTCATGAGCCAAGCTAGAGAACATATTATGGGAGCTATTAGTTTCATCACCATCATTCAGGTTCTTTTCTTCAATAGATACAGAGAGCTGTTTTGCCATTTTCACTGCTTGTGCAGCCCTATATGTCAGAAAACATCCAGTACACTTCAGAACATAAGTTATCCAGCATATTTAGGCAGAGAAAGCAGAATTTGTCAACAAGAATATAGAAAAACATTTTACAACAAACCTGACACAAGAAAAATATAGAGCAATACAACTTTCAAGAAACTCAGCACGTCGGCAAACCATTGAAAATGGATGAGACATTTTTGCCAGATCAACCATGAACCTAAGGACCGAGGTAGCAGCAGCAGGGGCTGAAGCCTCTCCACCCATTAACCGCGCAGCATAAGTTTTGTGCACAAGGGCTTCACCTTGAAGTTCTCCTGAGCAGTCCACACTACCATCTGCAAGCTCTGCAACAATGCCAACACTGATTTGTGAAAGATTGCCCGTTTGATGGGCAAGCATTGACTGCATAGACAACCTATCAAAAGTTGCTTTTTCCATGGTGATCACAGATTCCAACAACTCTGTAAATCTCAGTTCTCCATAATTTTCATCACTAGGCATAAGAGCATGAAAGTCCAACATGCGTACTTCAGGTAGTCTTGGATATACTGACTTGCCAAATATCAGACAGAACAAAATATAATATATATCAGGGGTATCATAGAAGCAGTGGAGCACTCTAGCCAAACCTTGGTAACCTCCACTTGAACGAAATTTAAGTGCAAATGCAGGATAAGATGCAAGACACACACCAAAAAGAGTCATGACCCATCTCATACTTGTAGGATGCACTGCTTCATCAAGGAAGTAGGTTATTAGTTTTGAAGAAACAATTTTATACCACTGTTCAAGCAAATCCTCTGATTTAATTGTCACTTGTAGATCAATAAACATCTCAAGCAACATATTTCTTACAATAACATGCTTCCCCATAGACTCTCTATTGATTTGGTGACGTGATATCAGCTCTGGGGGATTGAAGGTCATAATCGCAAACCCAACCACCCAATCTATTTCTGAGGGAAGAAAACCGTCTTCTAAAATTAATCCTAATAGTACAACTAATTTCTCTAACACAGGAACTTCAACATCACCTCTTTGCAGAGTTACAAGTAAATGCTGAACTAGGTTAATTCTACGGAGAATAGTGAGGTTGTGTTTCCTATACCAATGCACTGAAACTAAATGCTCAAGAAAGCCAATTAAAGCAATTTGAATTGGTATTGGGGCTGTTACCCAGACAGTCCAGTCCAACAATACATGCTCAACCATGTCAGCATTTGACAGGACAAGGCAATTAGAAGTTTCAGTAGGTACGACAGTGTTTTCAATATCTGAAGTAGGACTGAAAGAATCTTTTGCAGCAGAAAAATCATCCATATCTCCGTGGGATCCTACAGAAGAAAAGTCTTCGTGGAATTTTGACAAGCTAAGATCCTCAATACTGACTTCATTGATGGCTGAGACAGTTGATAGAGTCTTATCAGTAGTCTCAAACTTTTTTTGTTCAGAAAAAGAGGCCTCACAAGCAGCAATTTTGAAAAAGATCTCAAGTGATTGCATATCAAACAATGACATTCTTCTGTGCAGAAAGAGAGCAAGGAGATGGTATCCTCTAAGTTGCTGCATCTCACTCAAGTTTCGAGGATTCTGACGAAGAGCACAAGCAAGTAAGGTCAAAGCCATATGCAACATACCCCTAGTCTCAGCAGCTTCAACAAGACATAGAACAACGGCGATGCCACCAATAGGGCGAATAGTATCACCAATGACACATTGTTTGCAAATATAGACATCCCCAACAAGCCGCCCAATGCGTGGTATACCTATAGTGGGATCCAGAAGAATCCAGAAAGAATTAAATTGAATATTGTAGTTAGTAAATCATATGTATCGAAATTTTATTAGAAACATCACAAAAATGCTATTTTGTTTTATAGGAGAGATTCTTCATTGACTCACCCCCAATAGGAGAGGCTGCAGCTGATGTTGGATCAACTAGATTGACCACAGACACAGCTCCAGATGCTCGAGGAAGTTCTGTGCATGTTCCCTCAAAAGCAAATATGAGCTTCTTGCCAGAAAGCTGTAGCGAAAGATTACCTAATTGTTCAAAATCCCAAACAAAACCACTACACTCAGCATTGAAACTCCCTTGTTTGCCAGCATTTTCAGGCTTTTGTGCATGGGAAGTCAAAGGCAAGTCAGCATCCAAAGAATCAAGAATAGCCATACTGCCCCCACCACAGGCTTGATCAGGAACAAATTGCAACAGATTAGTGTCCTGGAAGAGGCCCCTATATCCTCTTCCAAGAATGTACATAAAACAGATAGAACCAGGTGAAAGAACCTCTTCAAAAAGATAGCAAGATCTAAGCTTCCATGACAAGTCACTAACCCTAGAACAAGGAACTGGTGTTCCAATAACTACCTGTAGAGCCTTTCCAGCTGGAGATGGAGAATACCCCAGTCTCCCTGTGTGTCTTAGTTTCCCATTAAGATATACATAAGCAACACTAGATTGGAAGAATCCCGCCAAGGCATTTGGTTTACTATGCACAACAGCCAGGTGATGCCACCTACCTTCCTCCATTTCCAACCCAGAAAATGACAAGGAAAAAGAGCTACTGGTAGCAAGAGTAAGGATTCCATCCTCCTGAAGATGAAGTGCTGCATAGAAAGCAGTTGAACTGTCTGCAGCTCCAACAGAAAACAACTGCAAAACATGTGGCTCATGATGTTGACCATCAGCTAGGGTCTGTGTTTTAGAATATCCAACAGTTGAAGCTTCTGCTTCCATTGCCAGTGATTTGAAAAATTTCCGAAATTGAAACCAACAGACAAAAGAATAACCAGCAGCAGGGGGCCAAGACCTTTCCCCAAGCGGCACATGAATTGAAGCATGCCCTGTTTTGCTCATGTCAATCTCAATAAATGGTGCTAAAGCAACATCTTCTGAAGTCATATCCTCCTTAAGAATCAATTTTTCCATCATATCTACAAGAAAACGACCAGATGTAGCAAGTCTCGTTTGCAGAATGTATCTAACAATGACTCGAAGTTCAGACGCTGATAGCCTGTAACCAAAAGTTATAGAGCTCATCTCACTAGAGGTACTAGATGATTGCTGACATTGGAGAGAAGTCCTAGACTAGATAAAATGTAATTACCTATATGCCCCAAGGACCTCAATGATTTTCAAAGCATGCAATAGTAGTGGTGATGAGCCTGATAGGAACGGGTATATCATCTCAAGTAGGAGTTCCACACAACCTACCAGTATCATAGGCATCAATTGCTAAGGTCATGATTAAAAACAGGTATTTAAAAGATAACCAAAATCATCAGAATCTCACCTACAGATGTGAGGTTTTCCTTGTTGAAGGAGCTAGCACAAGCAAGTTTGTCAATGAAGCTTAATACCTCTAATTGCAATTTTGGAGTAAAGAGCAACAGTGCACGTAATAGCACTTTAACAGCACCAGCATTAAAAATCCATTCCTTGTCAGGAACAAGAGAACCAGAATGCGTAACAAGAAGAAAACATGTAGACTCATTTTGATTAACACGCGGCAGTGTTGCACCTTCTGACATCATGAATGGTGGAATCACTATCTCAAGAGCAAGTTCCAATAACAGATGTACAACTTGCCGTTCAAAATCAACACAAATTATTCCAGTCTCCGAGAGGAGATCATAAAATGTAAGGGAAGATATGATTGTTTGCAATTTTGTCCTGTTAGCAGCATTATTACAAACTGCACTTGTCATCACACGTAACAGATAAGTAAACACCTTAACATAAATGGCTAAATAAGACTGATTTGTAAGTTCGCCACTTTGAAAAGATTGGAGTGTGGTAAATAGAAGAGAAAACCCAGTTGCTTCACCAAAGATCCTCTGAGCTGAACTACTGACTCCTAGGATGCGCCACAAAGCTCCAAATATATCACATTTTGCATCATCTTGAATTCTATATTGAGATCCCAAAGCACTTGTAACCATTCCATTTTTTAAAATGTCAACCACTGCTCCCAACTCTTCGGGATGAGACTGAAAAAGTATAAATCCATCAACATTTTTTACAGCATACAGTAGAAGTTTTCTAATATCTACAGTTGCCATGACAGAAAACTGATGCAATTGCCAACATGGATTTAATCTATTTATTGAAGGCAAGAATGCACTCTTAGTGTTATGAGAGTTGGGCTATACAAGCAAGGACTATAAAAAAGAGGAAGATGCTGTTGTCAGAAGGCAGCATGCCTATGAATAAAAACTGATACTATGTGAATTTCTTAAAGACCCTTAGAACCTCCATGTTACAGTTATAAGTATAAATTTTATCAGTTATGATAACTAAAATATTAAGTCACCTGTCTCTAATACTTGAGTTTTTAAGTTTAGGTGGAACATCCAATTTAATATGGCATAAGATCAAGTCAGTGAGTACTCCCCACCCACCCACACAAAGAGAGAGAATAGGTCAGTCTTGGATTTTAGTCCCACTTGCCACCCATCATCAAAATATTCATATATCCAAGCCACACATGACGGGGCACATTAACAATGACAAATAAAATATCAAATGTCTCACTTCTCTAATAGCTTGAGCTCTTGAATGAGATATAGCACATAGCACTTAGTAATTCTAGTTGAAAGCATTAACCCAACATAGATCTATAAATAATTCAAAGTCTAGGGAAGAAAAAACAAACCTGTGCAACGTCTTCAATTATTAAGCATGACATCACTCGAAGGACACCTGGACGATGAATATTAGATGCCAAGAAAGGAAGTATAGTGGTCACCCCATTAGCTGAGCGAAATGATGCTTGATTTGCTTCTGCTTTCTTCAATAAAGAGGCCATGCAGTCCCAAGCAATTGTTGTTATGCTTTCTACTTCAAAGAGAAGGAGTTTTCGAAAACTAGATTCCAGCAATTTGGGTGAAGAAATGATTGAATCCTTATTGTCCATGTGTTTATTGAAGCTGCTTGAGCTTGATTTTATCTCCGGTGAACTACATTCAGCATTGTTATGCTCTACACCAGAAAGAAACTTATGCTGCTTCAAATCATCTAAAAGAACCTCTAATACACCAACTTCTCTCAGTACTTTCTTGTACTGTTGATCAAAAGATAAAAGTTTTATGAAGAATGATAAGATAGTATGCTTCAATTCAGAAGTGATTGCCTGCTGCAATAAACAACAAAGTGCAAGCAACTCCTGTTCAGGTATGCAATTCACCACGGTCACAGCATATTCAAGAATTTTCAAAATTATCTCTTGCAAAGATGGAGGTAAATCATCCATATTAAGGATAAAGAGGGGTACTGTTCGCAACTCCTGACACAATTTGTAATTTTCAACATGACTTGAAAAAATTTTAAACATCCTGTTGAGGACTTCAACCTGCAGCTCCCTACTATCAGCTTTCAGGAAAATGTCTTGCAACATTTGGACAGCTTCTAGATCTTTAATTTGGCCATTATCCTTCTCACAAAATTCAACGCTAATTTGGTCATATGATGAGGTACGACTTCTGTTATGCCCAGTAGGATTGGCATGAGAACTTTTGGAAGTTTTCAAAGCTGGACCAGTTTGAGCAAGACTAATAAGAACATCAAGCAACCGAGACAGCGTAGGACAGACATTCTGCGGAGAAGCCTCTGCAGCAAGCTCTTGATCCGTAAGAGACTTTGAATAGTAACTTTGACCCTTAGAAAGTGCTAAAGCAAACTGAACAAGGAATTGATAACCGTGAGCATTATGGATATCCTCTTTGAGCCTGATACCACCAGCCCCTAGAAGTCAAAACTGTCTTGAATCAGCACCACCCCAAGCCAAAAAGGATAATTTTATAGCATTGTAAGGACTTGAAAACGATCTTGCTCAATTTATATTTGTAAAAGATGTGCAGTCTCACTCAATTTGTGTTATGGTAGTATACAGCATTATAGCAACTTGAAAGCCATTCAGAAACAAAGTATACTCTCCAAATCTAGTTTTGATCCAAGTGAATGCAAGAAAACCATTTACCTGGCCTGTATGACAATTCAACACATTCAAGAAGCAAGTCTACTATGCCCATTGTGTAGGCAGAATCTCCACAATCAGGAGTAAAATCCTTCACAGCCAGTAGAAGTACTTTTATCTGGGACATAGAAAAGGCTAATTATCAATACAGCAAACTTCGAAGATTATTCATCAACTGCAAGATAAATCTCAAAGAGCATGAACATAAAGAAGAACATATTATGATTTTTGCTGGAATTTAAAATGTCAAATTATACAGATGTAAGCATTGAGAAGAACAATAATGATGAAGGGTAAGGGCTATATAATCGTCATGTGATAGGATTCAAATAGCTTATAGCACTCTCAAGGGATATGAGGAAAGCTGACAAGACTATAAGTCTATAACAGAGGAAAAATGATAAACTAAAGATAGACCTAGTAAACAGAAAATTAAATGTCAGTTTGAAACACCAAAAAAGATGTCCATGCAACTTCTTGTTTTATTTTGATAAGTAGAATGATGTCAATGCAACTTTCCACTAGAATGCAATCAAAATAAGGAAGCCTTAAAATTTCTTCCTAGGTAGCAACAAGAGTATTTCAGGCAGATTTCAGACGTTTTCCAAACACTATTAAAACGACAGAAATTCTAAAGTCAACTAGCAACAAGGTTGTAACTTAACAAGATGTTGATTTTCCTCCAGAAAAGCTAAATGGGAAGGTTGTTTCTTGATTGGAGTTAATAATTAATGATAAGAATCATAGTGTGTGGCAGGGCATACCAGAAGATGCTTGTGTATGTACTTGACAGTGCTGCCATTGTCATTAGCCAAAAGAAGACCAAGTACCTGGATCAAGTATCCAATATAAGAACATATTAAAGGTGAAGTTCCATTCAGCAAAGTTAATATACAAAGTCTACTCATACTAATTGACAATATGTACACAGCTTTGGAAGTGAAAAACAATCAGCTAATACCTGCATAGCATGTCTGTGAAGCTGAAGAGTGTGCAATGACACAAGGCCTTCCTTATATCGAGAAAAGGCAATAAAAGATCCATCGGCAACCATTTGGAATAGTAGCTGAAGAGAGTTGTCCTCTATCAAACTTTGAGCAGCAAAAGGGTGGCTACACAATGCCTTCATAATATGCACAATACTTTCCTCTACCTGCACAGGTGCAAAAATGAACAGAAAATTTACTTACAAGTCACCTTCAAAAACCCTTTTTGCCATTTTGGTAATGCTAATATCAAAACTCTATATTATTATTACAATAAAGCCAATTCAAAACCTTCTAGTTGAAATTGTTTTCAGCTCAGAAGACACTAAAGACGGAAATAGTTTCATTATGTTGCAATGCAATAGAACTAACCCCCCACCACCACCACCATTGAAAAAAAAAAATTACATATTTTCCTAAACCACAATTGTGATTGAACTTAGCTTGGTGAAGAAGAACCGGTTTCTCTTCAAAATTCAGACATAAAAACAAAAGACAATTTACAGAGAGCTGCAGATCCTTTTCATCCTCGTTTCTATAAGGCCAAAATAACCCTTTCTTAGCTTTCATACAAAAGGCAGACTGCAGTTCAGAAAATATTTATTAAAAAAGTAATTAAAAAAAGAACTGGCACTTTGCATCCCCTTATTCTACCAATAGGGACCTGTTGGGCAGGTTCATATTTCCCCAATCAGACCAATGCTACGGTCTGTCAAGACTCATTTAAAGTTCTTGCCAACAAGATGAATCTCCACAGAAACATAGAAAGAAATCAAATAAACAATGATAAGATCGTAAACATAATGCAAATAAAAATAGTAAACAACTATCAAATTCCTACCCAATAACATACACTCAAAAAGCTAGTAATACATGTGGAAATATTAGAATTGATATGCGTATATTTTAGGATCTGTAATTAGTGATACTGATTTTATTCTTTCCTAGTTTAGTTATTCTTTAATTTACTTTCCCAGATTATAGGATTTTCTTTCTTATAATCAGTCTTCCTTTTGGTATAAATTAGGACTTGTATTTTTCAATTAAGTAATAAGATTATTCAGGATTTCTTACATGGTATCAGAGCCTGACTCTAAACCCCTAGTCCTTCTCTATTGTCCCTCACCAAATCTCTCTAGCAGCTATGTCTAAATTGGAAACCCGAACCCCATACTGATCAAGCTCGTGCTAATGTGGCTGCAGCCGCTGAAGCATCACCCAATGAAGTCAGTCCTTTCTCAAAAATTCAACTCAAGGCACTGCAGAAGTTTTTTGGGCAGATATCTACTGCACAACAGTCAATTCCACCTTCAGCCAAAGCACATGTTAGTATGATGAGTCATCAAGGTACTACCTCTCATGCATTTGCTGCAAATTCCAATAACACAGGTCCTTGGATTGTGGATTCTGGGGCATCCGACCATATGTCAGGTGATTTGAAGGTTTCCCATACATTCAAACCGTGTATTAATCCCACCACGGTCAGAAATGCTGATGGATCCCTCTCCAACGTGATAAGTGTTAGAGTAATATGGGGTTGGTTAGAAGGATTTGGCTTGTGGCTATCATTCATCCATTGTACCTATATATTGTATAGCTCTCTAAACTTCAAAGAATATCAGAATACATACGTACAGTCATTGTGAGTTAAGCTTCTCCTATAAACACTAACATGGTATCAGAGTCGGCAAGAGTGAGGTAGTGGGCTGTGTTCGGAACGGCATCGCGACGCCGGAGCAAGAAGCAAGCCGCCGTCGGATCCTCCACGTGCCGCCGCGTCACCTCTGCTGATGAATCCCTCTCCAACGTGATAAGAACAGGATCTGTCAAACTAACTGATGAACTTCTCCTTTCATCCGTTCTTTTTGTTCCTAAATTAAGTTGCAACCTACTCTCCATCAGTAAACTCACTAGAGACATGAACTGTGTGACTAAATTCTATCCTAAGCTTTGTGAATTTCAGGTTGTGGGCTCGTGGTAGGTGATTGGCAGTGCTGAAATTTGTGGTGGTCTCTATATTCTCAAAAACACTCCTAAAAAACAAACAAGTCCCTAATGTTGAACAATGAACTACCTAGAGAACTCAACTTGTATTTGTATATATTTCTGATGTTATGTACAAGGAAGAGTACAACTATTTATACAAGAAAAGAGCTAACTCTAGCCACAGGTTTCAAACATTCAAACCCAGGGTTGAGAGTGACTCCAACCATCTGTCATCCTCTCTTCCTACAATCAACCCATCTTCACCTCTAATAATCAACCACCCATCCTCAGAAAACACTCCACCAAATTCACCTCCTCAATCACCACTTGAAGACAGAAACAAAGAACTTCGTGTTTATAGAAGGAGAAAACTTGCCACCATGCAAAGCAAGGATTGTTCAAACACATATCTGAGCTCACTTGACCATGAAAATCATGAAGGTAAGGACTCTATGACCCATGAGTTGGTACCTACTACTATTGATGATCTTGATTTGCCTATTGCTCATCAGAGAAGGGTGATAGAACATGCACTAGTCACCCCATAGAAAGGTATCTTGCTTATGGGAAATTAACTCCTATGTATCGAGCCTTTGTCTCTTCTCTTGATCTTGTCCAGATTCCCACAAGCATCTACGAGGCACTAAAAGATCCTAAATAGAAGGTTGTTGTCGATGAGGAAATCAATGCAGCTAAGAAAAATAGCACATGGGTTCTTGTTGAGTTGCCTCAAGGAAAACATGCAGTTGGATGTAAGTGGATTTTCACTATCAAGTACAATCCAAATGGGAGTATCAAAAGATCCAAGGCTCGGTTGGTTGCCCAGGGGTTCACTCAATCATATGGTGTTGACTATTAGGAGACGTTTGTTCCTATCGCCAAACTCAATACATTAAGAGTTCTATTATCACTTGCTATAAATTGTGATTGGCCTTTATATCAGTTGGATGTAAAAATGTGTTTTTAAATGGAGAATTGGAAGAAGAAGTGTATATGGAAATTCCACCAGGTTTGAAGAAGAACCCCAGTTGACGACTGGTATGCAAACTACAAAAATCTCTCTACGGCTTGAAACAATCACCTCGGGCATGGTTTGATAGGTTTGCAAAGTCAATTGTAAAACTTGGATACACACAGTGCCAGGCTGATCATACCTTGTTTGTGAAAATCTCTTCAACAGGAAAGTTGGCAATTCTCATTGTCTATGTGGATGACATAATCCTAACAGGAGATGATTCAGGTGAGATTTCAAACCTCAAGAGATTTCTTGCATCAGAATTTGAGATCAAAGATCTAGGATCCCTCAAATACTTTCTTGGGATAGAGGTAGCTCAATCTAAGGGATTGTTATATCTCAATGAAAGTACATCCTAGATCTTCTAAGTGAAACTGGAATGCTCGGGAGTAAACCAGCAGATACTCCAATGGACCCTAACTTTAAAATAAACCGGAGTGGGGAACCAATTCCAGTAGAGAGGTGGAGTTATCAAAGATTAGTGGGAAAACTAATTTATCTCTCCCATACCAGACCTAATATTGCTTTCTCTGTTAGTGTTGTAAGTCAACATATGCACAACCCTAATGAGGAGCATTTGGAAGCTGTTTATTGCATTCTAAGGTACCTCAAAATGACACCAGGTCTTAGACTGCACTTCCGAAAACATGACAACCGAGACCTAGAAGTCTACACGGATTCTAGTTGGGCTGGAGAGTTGACTGATAGACAATCAATTAGTGGTTACTGTACCTATGTATGGGGAAATCTAGTCACTTGGCACAGCAAAAAACAGTCAGTGATCTCTCGAAGCAGTGCAGAATCATAATACTGTGCACTAGCATTAGGTATATGTGAGGGGATATGGATTAGAAGGTTATTGAATGAGTTGAAAATTGAGGCTCTTGCATCTTTCAAAATGTACAGTGATAGTCAAGTTGCCATCAGCATTGCTAAGAACCCGGTTCATCACGATAGAACAAAGCATGTTGAAATAGACAAGCACTTCATTTAGGAGAAGGTGAATTCAAGAATCATTGAACTCAACTACATTCCTACAAAGAAACAGATAGCCGACATCTTTACAAAGGCTCTACCTAGAACAAGCTTTGAAGAATTCAATTCCAAGTTGGGCTTGTATAATATATACAACTCAGCTTGGGGGGGAGTGTGGAAATATTAGAATTGATATGCGTATATTTTAGGATATGTAATTAGTGATACTGATTTTATTCTTTCCTAGTTTAGTTATTCTTTTATTTACTTTCCCAGATTATAGGATTTTCTTTCTTATAATCCGTCTTCCTTTTTGTATAAATTAGGACTTGTATTTTTCAATTAAGTAATAAGAATTATTCAGGATTTCTTACAGTACAAAATCAGTTAATAAAGTAACAAGTAAACAGAGCAGGCATGCAGAGAAACTACCTCAAGCCAACACACTGAACCAGTGTCACCACGAAGATTTCTCTCTGCCATTACTGGTTCCTTATCACTGCCAACATTTTGCCTCAAATGACCCTCATTGAGACCAAGAAGAGAATTGAGAATATGAATGAGACAGCACAGGATTCCAGAATCAAGTAGAGACTGCTTATCAGTGGGCTGTAGGAAATGTATACCAATTACAATTCAGAACGGGAATGCCCAGCATTTGCTAGCTTATAAGTCTACTCCCTAATATTATCAGTATTCAGTGCCTAGCATAATCTAGACAGGCTGAATTACAACTTTGATGCAAACACAAAGAGTCTTTTGAAACAAAATTCAAATAATAAACATTGATTATCAAAGCAGTGAAGATAAAAGTCAACTGTTTCTTATTGGTAGATATAGAAAAAAGATGAGTGTATATACCCCAGAAACAAGGACCTCCACTGCATATAATAAATTTGCACCAAGGTTAATACCATCCTGTGAATATAATGATTGAATAATGTCACAATTAGACCAGCATAACTCATACAACAAATGGGGTTAAAATGTAATATGAAGTACAGACAAAAGGATTCACATATAAATGTTATTGAATAACCTTTGTGATTTCAGAGAAAAAGCTCAAGACTTTCTCAACTTCCAAAGATCTGGTTTTGCTGCTAAGCTTCAATTTTTCAATATCTGTTACAAATGTTCTTCCCACAACAAAGGAAAATATATGTGTTTCTACTAACCTGTAAGACAGTTTGAACTTGGTTTACAATCACCATAAGATTAAAAAATAAATAAATAAATAACAGTAAAATTTCCATTCACAGTTAGAAGTAATGAAACATTAACTCAAAATTACATTGCACAAAAGAAAGGGAAGTACCCAAGAAATATATAATTTATTTACAATTTCTTAAGAAGAAAATAAATAAAGTTCACAGTTATAAAGCAGATGATTAAACAAATTATTAACTCAGAATTGCCCTGTACAAAACAAAATATAAGGATCCATGGAAAGTCAACTAGTTTTATAATTTGTTAAGAAAATAAATATATCTCTGTATGAGAATTTTGTTTTCTGGGGTACTTATATCTCACAGATGATATTATTAAACAAAATATCAACTGCAAGTCTGTACAAAAGGTAAGGATCTAAGCAAAGTCAAAAAAAACAAAAAACAAAAAAAACAAAAAAAAAAAAGCTTTGCTATGGAGTACTTGATAACAGAATAAATAAATAAATAAATAAATCTAAGAATGTAAATGTAAATGAAATTGAAAACACAAATTCTTAAACTGCAACTTTATCCAGTCATCATTTCAACTCAGGAAGTCAGGAGAATATTCTAGTACTCTTAAATTTAAATGTCATAAAAAGAATGACACACTACAGGGAAATAAACTAAGAAGAGGCAAAAATTACTCCCTTACTTGGTAATTAATTGAGCTACATCTGCCTGATTCTTCACTAATTTACAGAAAGCATCAACAGTCATAATCAAGGCTTTTTCCTTTTCCTGCCCAAAGAAAGAACACTATGATGTTGTCCAGTGTATGAATTGATAAAATTAAACTTTTCTTTATGCAAACTAAGAAAAACCTTTTCCGAACTTGAAGAGTGGAACTCTTCCCAATATCTCCTGAAGTCCAATTCCAGTTCCCGTTTGCCTCTGTTTTCAAGGTCAGAGGTGAAACAAAGAAAAATATAAATCTAAAATATTTAAGTGATGAAAATTTCACAATTTAATTTTCTTCCTCTCATAGATTCACTTGCAGATTATTATAATGCATAACTCATAACTCAAAGCATCAGGCAAGGTGATCCAAGTAAATACTTTCAAATAGCATATTGGCTCAAGGGAAATCTTTAGCATTTACATAAAAACACTTGATTTCCTGATGAAGTTGTGAAATAAAAAATGATCAAGCTAAATTGATAACTGGCACAACCCACCATATATTTTTTTCCTTTACTCTTATAGGCCTTTATCTGCAGAGCACAGCTGCCACTGCATTACCACATAAGTATAAATTTTTTACTGATTAGCTATCATATAGTCAGTAATTTCTCAGTTCTTTTTCAACTTACTCCTACATTCTGTCCAATGCAAGGTTGTTCAAACTTGGTGAAGAAGGGGGTCATTGAAAGAGAAAATGAGAATAATGGAAAATGTTTTTCTGGCAAGGAGTTAAAAGCAGCATGAAGTGAAAAAATAAATAAACGTGACGTTTTGTACTTGATGGTCTTTTTTACCATAATAACTAGAGCATGGCCTATCCACAAACCTGACTAATGCTGTCTGTTTAATTGCTTCTATGGTAAATATTCATGGTTTTGGAGCTTAAACTTGCAGACCAGGCACAAAAAGATAGGTCTATCCTTTGAGTAGTAAAATCAAAAACTTTTCCTAACAAAGAGCAAGTGCATGTAATCATGCAAGATTACCTGAAAACGAATGCCCTACTAATGTCACATTCATACTTACAGCTTAAAATAAAACAGAGTAATCAATATGGACGAATGCAACAAAATTTGGTAAAAGCACAGGTTGATATCATTAGTGGGAAGAATCTGCATACCTTGAAGGCGAAAATATGAAGTCCTGATTGACTGGAGAAGCATAGCTCTCCCGAAAGGACGAGGAAGAAGAAATCGAAGAGGATGAAACAGCAGATGAAGAATGAGACAAGCCGACCTTTTCCTTGAAGTCTTTAAGCAATGTTGCCCATTTCATCGTTCTGCCGGGCGATTTCTGAAACATTCAATCCTGCGTCTCTCATCCGACAAACCGACCAATCTCCACTTGGTTCAATCCCGCGCAGATCCGAACCCCTCTATACCTATCTAGAATGATCACCTAGCTCGATAAACCCCCAATGCATAAACATACATGAGCTGAAAAATGAAAAAATTATGCATCCATTATATAATTTACAAAATAAAATAAAATGTGAGGAAAATAGTAAATTAATTGAGCTGATCGATCAGAGTAACACGGAGATGAAAGGTGCAATACCTGGATAATTTTAAATTTTGTCCAGATATGTAAATTATAATTACAACTACTCAGATTCTTTCTGTTTTCTTCTTCGTCTTATGATCTCGCTTTGAATTTGATGCAATTTGCTTTTCAACAAGCGTTCGTGACAGCGAAATGAGAAATGGCGACGATGAGGACGAAGGATTTTGCTGTTCTGTTTAATTTTTCTTCTCGTTTTGATTTTCTTTCGTTAGTTATTTTCTTTCAGACTCCCGCCAGCTTTCGGACGGCCTCTCGCGCCTTGTTTCTCGCTCTACAGTCTGAAACTCCAAAATATTAAATACTTCTCTCTCCTCTTTTTACTGGATTATCTTTATAAGAGAATCCATAAGGCCTTTCGCAATAGTTTAGTTTTTAGCCAAAATTTTTGTAAGTCTAAATATTCACATTATCATCCACTATCTCACTCAATCTCAAAAATATTTCTTTTCATTAATTTTAAGTTTTTTTTTAATTTTTTTAGACTCACCATTTGACTCCATTATATTTTATTTATTTACTTATTTTTTATCATTATATAAATTATAATTACAATTATTATTTTATTATATTTAAATTTAACAATGTTTCAACAAATTTAAAAAACAAAAAACAAAAAACAAAACAAAAAAAGAAGAAAAAAGTTCTACAACTGCCAAAATTTTTCTTTTAAAAAAAACAACTGCCAAAATTTAACAATTTATATATATTAAAAATAAAAAATAAAAAAAAATAAATAAAAAAAAGAGGGATTTGTTTGTTGCAATTCAAAGGCCAAAAAAAACAAAATAACTTTTTCAAAAGGAATTTGGCCGTTGCATTCGTCGTTGCATTGAATGCAACGGCCAAAAGAGGAATAAAAAATAAGATAGTTGCCATGTTTGGTAAATAATTAGCCTATCAGTCAATTTTGGTTTATTTGACCACTATTAGTTGTTTGGTTAATAAGTTTTTTGTAACTCTAAAATGTTAAAATTCAAAAGGCTACTAATGGCAGCCTTTTCAATTAGCTTTTTGAGAAAAGAAATTATACCAAACAGCTATCAGCTAACAGCTAATCTATCAAACAACTTTCTACAATCAGCTAATAGTATCAACAAATCATACCTTCTAACCCAAACAGCCAACCTAATCAGCTAACAACCATTTACCAAACAAGGTCAGTGTATTGTTTCAGTGGCGGCCACTCTAACACGCGCCCGCTATGTTGTTTAAAAAAAAAAAAAAAACTGACATTTTTAGGATGTTGCAGGAGAAAGATATCTCCAAAAACCAACACTCCCATTTGTTTAAAATAACAAGGAGTAGTTTTTTGTGTTAAAATCTGTGCCAAAACAAGCTAATGGGGAAAGCCTAATAGTAAAGCTCTTTATGGTTGTTGATGAGTTTTTGTAAGTGTGATTATGAAAGAGAATATGAGAGTGAATTTTTTTTAAATCAAAGAAATAAACAAAATTGATTTAAAAAAAAAAGTTAAATGTATGATTGCTGGATGCGCCCAACGGAGACTGAAACTCACGCAGTTTAAAAAGTAAACTGTGACGCTCACGCAGCAAAGTGGAGACTGTGACGCTCACAGATTCAAGCCTCCAATCAGCATTCACCAACCACTAACAAGCACGAGCAAAGACACAATTAGCAAAAAGATGGACAACACTCTCATTCTCCACCCCACGCATAGGACATACAAGATCACACCCCAACTGTTTGACAACCAAAACATCCTTAGTAGGAAGTCTCATAGTAAACAAAGTCCAAGAAATTTTTTTAACTTTTGCTGGAATGTCCAAACTCCACACCCTTGTCCAGTCCATTACCCCACCACTTACTCTCACCTCCCTTACAATTCTATAAGCACTTTTCACGGAAAACTTCCCTGTATCCTTGCCACCCCAAAACAAAGAGTCAAAACACTCAAAGGTAGGGATAGACAAACTCAAAATAAGTTGACAATCACGTTGACAAAAGAGATCCAGGATCAACTCCGTATCCCACTGCTTTGAACCTGTCACTAGAAGCGACTCCACACAAGGGCTATCTAAATACACAGGTTCCGGAGTAGAAACAAAAAGGATTTTGAGCATCCGGTAGCCAAGGATCCCCCTCACACCCTCAATTGCCCCCCATTCCCAATTCACCACGCACCCCTTTACTCAACAAAGCTTGAGACTCCCGAATACTAAACCACACAAAAGAGGGGTTGGAGTCCACCCTAGCACACAAGAAAGAACAATCAGGAAAATACCGAGCTTTAAAAAATTTTGTTACCAAGGCCTCCGGGTTCGTTAAAAACTTCCACCCTTGTTTCCTCAGCATTGCTAAATTCATATCCCGAACCCTACGAAACCCCATCCCCCATACTTCTTAGGTTTACACAAGTCTCTCACGTACTCTACCGAATCCCTTTTCCACCCCGATCCTCACAACTCCACCAGAAAGAATTCATAAGTTTCTCGATATCCTCACACAAAGATTTTGGCAACAAAAAAACGTTCATGGCATAATTGGGAATACTTTGTAAAGCAGTTTTCGATAAAACCTCACGACCCGCCATAGATAAGAACCGGTTCCCCCAATTTAAAATTCTACCCCCCAACTTCTCTCGAACAAATCCCAAAATCTCCCTCTTCTTACGCCCTACATACCCCGGTAAACCCAAGTATTTTCCTCTCTCTTACTATTCATGAACACCCAAGATGTCATTTATCCTCCCGGTGAACATTCCTCCCAAATACTATAGATGTTTTATCAAAATTGACTTGTTGACCACTCGCCTCCCCATATTCAGTCAAAATCACCTTTATAGCACCCGCCTCAATACTATTTGCCCGAAAGAAAAACAAACAGTCATCAGTAAAAAACAAATCGGATATTTCAGGCGCCCGCTCGCAACCCGCACCCCATGCAAACCTCCCTCTCTCTCTCTCGAACCCTCAACATTGCACTAAGACTTTTTGCCACCAAAATGAACAAACAAGGTGACAAAGGATCCCCTTGACGAAGGCCCCGGGTTGAGACAATCGGTCCCCATTCCTTCATTTCCACTAAAACATGAAACCTGACCGTGGAAATACACTCCCTCATCAACTGAATCCAACGCTCGCTAAACCCCATTGCTAGCATAACTTTCCCCAAAAAGTCTCATTCACCCAGTCATAGGCTTTACTCATGTCAACTTTAAGAGCCCAATGCCCTCCCCTACACCCCTTTTGACGATTCATAACATGACTCGACTCAAAAGCAATCAACACATTATCTACTATTGACCTCCTCGAGATAAAAGCACTCTGAGCCTCAGAAATTTCAGAACTTAAAACCCTCCTAAGTCTAGTAGCTAGCACTTTAGCCAAAACACGGTAAACAACATCGATATTTTATTATCTCAAAAAGAATGATTGAGCATAGGTGAAATATTATTTTCATACAAAATTCGTCACACATGATATTTAGTGATATTTGCGAATTATTACATTGTATATTACCTATAATAATAATTAATAATTCATAATCGTAATGCATACAAATCAAAACATCTCAAGTGTAATTCCCCTTAAAATGATAATTTCGATTTCATGTTAAAATCACGCGCTCCCTTAACGGCTTAACCTAATCCGACCCGGCCGAAAGAATTACCCGCTAATGGTAGATGCCACTCCTGCAAAAGTAAAACGTTGAGCTCACGTCAGTTTCGTAGAGGTCCGCGAGCCATGGCAGTGGAGGAATCTATTCGCATTCAAACATTCAACGAAGTTCCGTCTGCGGAAGAATTCGCCTCCCATATTGAACCGAAGAACGTCCCAACTGTATCGTCTCCTACTAAGAACTTAATTTACTGCACTATCTTAATAAATCCGAAATTGAACTCGCAACTATTTTTATTTTGGGAAAAAGGTTTTCGAAGGATGCGTCAAGAATTGGAAGGCGTTCTCCAAATGGAATCCCTCAAATGGTGGCCTCGCTTACTTGCAGGTTTCTATTTTTTTTTTCTAAATATTTTCGTTTTATTTATTTATTTATTCCGCAGCATATTGAAGCAATCACATGACCCGAAGCAATTCATTATCTCTTTAGAACTCGGAACATGTCTGTAGTTCTATACTGCGGCACGCATTGATGTATATTATAAGCATTTCGAGACTAAAAATTTGAACTTATAGCGAAAAAGTACTTTACCAAGAGCGAAATATGTTGCAACAGTTCATTTCATTTCACAAGTTTTGTATTAGCATATTTTGTTTTCTTAACTGTGGTGTAGGATGTACAATAAGTAATTATCCTAACGTAGATTGCCTATGGCAATGGGGAGTTTTTGTGTTTTATATGAGATTTTAAAGTTACCTATGCATTGAAATAAGGAACTTGTTGGCTCAACCATTGTGGAAGTAATGCTGTCCAGATCTGCACCAGTCTTTTACGGTGATATTAGAAGCCATGAAAGGGTAACTTTAATTACCTCTGAATAGATTTTAAGTTCCAGAGCGATGCTTTTCTTGGTTAGATTAGTTAAGCTGAAACTCTGTCATATATTTTCTAAGGTTCCATTGCCATTCTCAACCTTTATTGGATATTGCATGGATCTTTTACAAGATAGAGAGGATGGAGAAGATAACCCCCGCCACTCACATAAGAATAGGCTGGAAGTATGTGGCATTGAGCAAACTGATTGCTGTATTAGAGAGGCTCAGCAAATCTATCTAGCTCAGGTGGACTGACAAACTCATTCGTTCGTTTAACACTTATGTAGCAAATAATCTTCCCAATCTATAACAAATCATAGTTGTGAACCAGGTGCCAATTCTAAATTCTGAGAACGAGGAAGCCATACAACTGAAGTGTTTGAGTGAAGACATACATAAGGTCTGTGGACTGCTTCTCTGCATCTTCCTCCCACCCACCCACTTCAGCGCTGAGCTAACATCAATATCATCATCATCTTCTATTTTTTGTTATTTATTTATTTATTTATTTATTTATTTTTTGATGTCTCTCTAACAATGGTTACTTTCTGCACAGCCTGTGCTTTTGGGGACAAAAAGCATGGCTTCTGTCAATTTGTGGATGAATAGTGCTAAGACCAGATCAAGCACTCACTATGATCCACACAATAACCTTTTATGCATAGTTTCTGGATGTAAACAAGGTTAATTTCATCACACTCTCTGTTTGCACTTAAAACTGCTGCCTATGGATTGCTCTTTCATTTTTGTGCTCTTTGAACATATGCTGGATTAGCACTGGATGGCGTTTTGTTTAGGATTGATCTGATTATTAGACTTGTAGATATAAGCTTTTAAGGAAATGGCAATTGCTTCCTTCTAGTCATTACTCTGTTTCCATGCAGTCTTTGTTTATGCTGTTATAAGTGAGCTTTCTCTCTTGCATGCCCCCTGATGCATTTTGTCCAAATTTTATTATGACCAGTTTCTTTATGGCCACCTTCTGCAAGTCCCTTCTTATATCCGCTGCCATTATATGGAGAAGCCTCAAACCACAGGTACTTATCCTAAATATATTTTGAAAAGTCTGATATAAATCATATAATCATTGTTTCTTTTGTCTGATGGATATTATAGGTTTATAACTATGGTTGTTATTCTTATTTCTTTCCTTTTCCAGTGCTGTTACGTTAGAAAACCCAAACCTGTCACTGTACCCAAGGGCAAAATATCTAAATGAGTATTCCCAGAAGGTCATTCTTCATGCCGGTGATGCACTTTTCATTCCTGAAGGATGGTAATATAATCTTTGATAATTCATCTTTGTTGATATTCTGGCATTTGTTAAGATGCCAACTAGTTGGTTAATAAGAATAAGATTTTAACTTAATTAAGACTACAAAGTTGTGTGTGCGCATGTGCAATAATGCCCTATTTTTTATGGACCCCAGATTGTCGTACTTTTCTGTGTGTGCATTATGCATAATGGTTGGATATCTTGTATTATAATGAGTGCTTTTCCATTGACTTTATATTTTCCCTCTTTCAGTTTGCTCTTAAAATGATTACATTTACATGACTAGTGTTCCTCATTTGCCCAGGTTTCACCAAGTGGATAGTGAAAATTTAACAATTGCTGTTAACTTTTGGTGGCGCTCAAAGATAATGTCTGATATGTTAGAGCACATGGATGCATATTATATGCGAAGAATATTGAAAAGGTAGTAAAGCTGCTCTTAGATTTCTGCAGTTTTATTCTCTGGTTTCCTTCTTTTACACATCAAGAATAACATACTAATCATTTCTCCTTGATGCTTCTCTGCTTTTCCAATTAAAATATGAAGATTGACTGACAAAGAAATGGTGAGTAGTTTTACTCTTAATCCATCATTTTGAAGGATTTTATGCTAGTTAAATTGTTTTGTCTGTTTTAGTATTCCTTAATGCCCCTAAATACTGAGGATGGCTTACAAAAAGAATTTTTGTGTGGGGATATCAACTGTAGCGGGCTCATTTTTCATTTCATTCTCTATTTGTGGCTGGGGCAGAACCAAAGACTGCATCAACCTTCTATAACTGTGGGTAAAATTGCAGCCACTACAAGTGGCCAGCCTTGTATTGCACATGGAGGTTAACATATAACACTTTAATTCCTAGCTTCAAATATTGGTTTCAAAATCATTTTCTGTTTCTAAGAAGCAGGATATTTTTCTGTATATTTGCTACGCACTGATGTTGTGACTACATGCTATTTTGTTTGCTAGATCATACTGATCCTACTGTTGCCTTGAGCCATGGACATGACAGCTTAAACAGAAATAGACTAAAACAAAATATCATGTTGCAAGATTTGGAGCCCCTTGAACTCCAGTCTCTACATGAACTTGTTTCTTTAGTCCACGACCATGTCAACGAAGGACAACCTGTGGGATGCAGCTCTATTGAGACTGCAGGAGTTGAAACCAATGATCAAATGGATAACAGAAAGGAAGTCTTTCATAACTGTCAAGAAGATCCAGTAGCAAATCTTATTTGGACTCTTAATCCACTTATGCTTAGGATTGTCTTTGTTGCCATGGCAGTGAGTTTATTATTTCTTTTCACATCTATTACTGCTAGCAGTTTTCTCATCAACTCTCAGTTATGCAGGTTTAATATTTTAGTAGTTCCTATCTTTGAGTTTTCTCAGACAAAAAATGCTACTTATTTCTTTGTTTTTTTGAGTGGTGGGGAATGGGGTAGGGGGTTGAATGGATGCAACTGTGCCTCTGTTTTATAGAGGCATTTCCTTGAACCCAACCTAAGCTAGTTGCATCCACACTAGAGCTCCTTGAATCCTCATGATGACCTCAATACTCTGTATTTTTGTGCTTCTCTAAATCTTAGACTTTTGGTGTGATTCTCCTTATAAAAGTATTATCGTTTTTCACTTTTTAAAATTTATTATTGTCGGTAAAGGTTGTTAAATACTTTTAGTGAGGTGATTCTGGTCTCTTTCCATTATACTTGTTAACGCTTCAGCATCTTGAAGGCTGAAGAGAATTGTAGTTTTCTGTTTGTTTGTTTTGCTTTGTTTTTATCTTCTTCCTTTTTCTGTGAGACCACTTTGTATCTTATTGTTTTCTCTTGTATTTAGAGAGGATCTCACGTCTCTGAGAGACATTATTCTGCTCCACCATTCATTTGTTGTTTGCCTTTTCTCCCATTCCCATCCACAACTGTGTAAAACTAATTTAATGTCTTTTCAGCACAATTTTCCAAGAACTCTGGAGGCTTTAGTATTGCATGCATTATCTCCTCTTGGAGCAGAAATACTAACTCGTAAATTTGAAGAGATGGATCAAATTGTTGCCGAGGAAGACAGGTACCTATATCTCTAAATCTCTAATACAGTTCTGTCCTTGGAGAAAGAAGTCTCTATTTGTTTGTATTATCTCACATTAATTTGGTGTCTGTAGGAACCATTTCTACCAGATCTTTTATGGTGTGTTTGATGATCAATTTGCTGCAATGGATGCACTTTTAAACAGGAAAGAAGCATTTGCGTGTCAGGTACTTGTAGCTGGGTTCATTTCTCTCATATAATCATATGGAGTTTGTAGCCACATATTTTTTGACCAGTGTACACTGTACTTGTATTTCATCATTCTGAAATTACAAAATTTTATGCTTCAGATATCGAGTCATTCTATGTATTCATATGCTAGGACTTAGGACTTTCAAAGTTGGATGAAACAAAGTTTTCGTATTTAATCTGTAATGCCAAAAGCATTTGAATGGGGATGTCTCTTAATTACTGCATCATAATTCAGAACTTTATTACACAGGTTATAACGATTGTATTTTTGTGGGTTACTGTTACCAGCCTTATGATATTTGATAAAGCTTTACATTTGTTATATACACAACACAAAAATATTTGTCTATTTTTCTGTATGTATCTTTGTAGATCTTGTAGGTATTACTATGTGAGGTGACCTTAATCATTGCATTAGTCTTTTGAACTCATTTACTTTTTTTTTTTTCCCAACATTCAATTATGCTTGGCTAGAATATACCCTGTGGATAAACTGCATGTGCAGCCTTATTTGTGATTCCATTTGTTTGGATGAGCTTTTACTGGAGAATAATCAGCACCTCAGTGACTGACGCAGAAGATAATTTTGTGCTTTTACTTTCATTTTCCATCTCCAATTATGTGTGGACACTACCTATGTTCTTGCCTTTATGACCATGTATAACTGGAATATGCCTCTTTCTAACATTCTGTTTCTAGACTGATGAACTAGCTGTTCCTTGAATACTTGATTTTTATGGTATATTAAATTCATACTTGTGAGTTGTGATCAATTCTGCCTGGTCTACAGTTTACCAGATATTATACCCAATCATGACAGAGAAACCATATGGAAATGGTCTGAAATATGACTATACATCTATATGAGATAGGCTACATGTAATGAAAAAAAATTATCCAGTAACTTTTGACTCTATTCGCTTTATTTCTTGCAACAGGCATTCAAGAATGTTCTGGATCAATATTTGGGAGTTAATTTGGTTGGACCTAAACCACAAGTGTGATGAGACATCTACTGCTGCCAATTTCTGTAAAGAAAATTCTGGTCCCTCCTTCAAATTGAGTTGGATTCATGGAAGAAGCTCTCTTTTCTCAGTTTTTTCTTAAACACGTGAGTCTGCCACGGTAACCTATTATAGGTCCACACTAATACTGGCTGTTTTGTATTTTGAGATTGTTAGTAACTATAGGGTTTATTGTACATCTGAGCTTTGCATGTGAGCTACTCTAACTATGCTCATCTTGAAATTTATCACTCAACAGTTGTATACTTGTATATGAATTAGATTAGAAACTCGGGTTTATCTCTCCCTGTGCTTTACTGTAAACCTATCCTTTGTCACTTTGCTACATTTATGAATTAGGTGTGAGCAAAAGTTTGGTGACTCATGGAATGCTAACTGCTAATTTAATACTATGAACTTGTTTCCATGATGGAGCACCTGCTTTCAGCTTATACTATCATTTGATGTTGAAGTAAATGAGGATTGTTCCACCTGTTTCTTTACACTCGAAAAGCTTTATAATTAAGTGCGATAGAACTCCTGGGAGTGATTATTTGAATGTTTTCATTTGAACTTCCTTGCTAATCAGTCAAAGAATCTAGTCACTTCTTTGCTGTATATCTGCCAAGCTAATAAATAGTCTCTGTATTCAGAGTCAGTCTTGCTCTTTTGTCAGGCCTGGTCAGTTTAATCATTATTTGTCATGTTTCAAGGAGAGTGTTATCTCTGTTAAAATTGGTGAAAAGGGTAGTAGCTATGATAACACATAGTAGTAATAAGCATAGGATAGGAGAAGGATGAAGAACTTTAATAGGCATTAAATGAGTTTAGAACTTGAATAGCTCAGTTGGTTCTTGGTTGGCAGATTGTGGGCAAGTTTAGAATTTGAATAATTTAAGCTAAACGCCTAAACCCCCAACTAGATTAGATTAAGTTGTACTTGAGCTAAGTTCATCTTTTTTTTGGAAGCAGAGACCATAGGCTATACCTTGTAAATGGTACTTAGGGTATTCTGGAAAAAAGAAGCACTAGCATGGGGATTTGTAGTAGAAGGGGGAAGGAAAGTAAAACACAGGTAAAAAGAAGGTGAAGGAATTATTGGATTTGGAAGGGACAAGGAAAAAGAATAAAAGGTAAGCCTGTGGAGATAAGATTCCCTGACGATAGATGACATCTTCAAGCTCAAATGGAGAGGGTAAAAGAGTAGATATATAGAAGAGAAGCTTTTATGTGCTGCAGGGCAAAGATAAAAAGAGGTGACTTTTTTAGGCAGGCAATTGGTATATAGATTGTACCTTAAACCTGCATCTTACAAATCCTTTCTAAAAGCTTGGATATACCATAATACTTTGTCACTTCTTTTATAATTCCTCAAGCCCCACTACCCCTGCTCCAACTTTTAGATGTTGAATATACTTAACAAAAAGCAATTCTATTAACTCTCCCCCTTCCTTGTTACATTTCTAATTTGCGCAATTCTCTAGTGGAATGTGATTCCTTGCCCCCTTTTTCTTTTTGGATGCTTATACATGTTCTTTCTTTTTTGGTGTGTGATATGATGACTCTTCAAGATTCTGATTGCTGATTTTTTTTACTTGACAGGAAATTACTGTTTAATGCACAGCTGGTGGCTTAACAAGTTAACAGCAAACGCGAAAGAAGACTGGTGTGATTCCCGGTTTAACTTTAATTCAGGTATCAATCATACTATCCTGGACACAACCTGGCTCGAGCTTATAGTAGTTTTGAGTTGAATTTGGTGCTTATAAAGAATTTCTGGTGTGAAAACGTTGGCATAATCTGGGTTGTCAAGAGAGAGATCAACGTCGTTTTCAGGAATTTTGCTTTCATTATTTCGAAACCTTTTTTGCTTTTCATTTTCTTAGGTTTTGGTGCCTACGTAGTTACAACACGTACATGGCAGGCAGTCTGTGTTTTTGAAAATTTCTTTAAGGCTGTAGCATGGCGACGTGCACAGAGTTTGAGAAAGGGGGAGCCATGAACCTCAAGACAATTTTGCCCAAACCACCTTTCAAATGTCTCATTGAACACTATGAGTAAGGACAACTTTAGTCCCGCTCAACTGTTGACTTGGTAACTATAAAGTTATAAGTTCAACTCTTAATAGGAACAGTCTATTGGTCTTCTTAATTTAAGTTGGTCGGACAATTTAAGCTGATCGTTGTGAGTTTATTCAGTACACATTCTCAAATAGTGATTGTGAGTTTTTCTCGTCACCCAATAAAAAGAAAAAAGTTTCATTGAGCATCATTTTCACAACCGTTGACATTGTCGTCCTCGTATTTCGTTAATTTTGTCATCTTTTGTTTCCATTATTTCGCCTATCTTTTCTTTTCTTTTCTTTAGCTTTTGTTGGTGTGCCACTAATTACCAGACCACCACTCACACAAACACAGAGGTGAGAAGAGAATCAACTAAGTGTAGTCCCTCTCCCGCCCCTTTATTGCACTCTCACGCTCATTGCAGGTTTTTATAGCTCCCTCCCATTGCCCCTTTAGAAAAGGCTATAAGCTGCTTCGAATTTTTCGTCGTATTTCTTCAACAACGCAAAAGCTAACCAATCACCTGGACCGATGCTTAAGATATGTACATTTACTAATAAGGTGGATATGTATGAGTTTAGAATAAGTAACACTAGATGGATGCAATCATTCCACCACTAAATCATCGGATCCCATCAGAACTTCGAAATTAAGCGTGTTTGGGCGAGAATAGTACTAGAACAGGTGACTCCTGAGAAGTCCCCGTGCTGCATTTCCAACCCTCTTTTTTCTTTCTTCCTTTTTTTTTTTTTTCAAAAAGGAAAAAAGAATAAGTAATACTAGATCGTCTTCGAGGTGTCAGTGTGTCACCAATATAGAAATTTTTTGCTTCATGTGTAGTGCACTTGTATAAAGTATTACTTCAAAATCTTGAAATCTCGTTACGTGTTTTAGTATCAAGATAGAAAAGATGAAAGAAATAATTGGGACTTCTCATTTTTTTTTGAATCAATCAATGTGTGTCACATTAATTGGATGTAAAAATGAGATTTAGTACATCTTGATTATTGGAGAAAGAAAAGAAAATGAATGGCTTTGTCTTTTTTTTTTTTTTTTTTTTTTGTTGATAATTTGATCATGCCAATTAGTATTGAGTAAAAAAAAAATAGAATTACAAAGTAAGAGTAAATGTAAAGGAAAAAAAAAAAAAGAAGAGTAAGGGTGTGTTTGGAAACTCGGAAAATGATTTCTGGAAATCATTTTCCGGGTTTTTGGTGTTTGGGAAGAAGGGGGAAAATAGAGTCAATGGAAATGAACTTCTTGGTCAATGGAAAATAAGCCCAATTTTATGGAAAATGACTTCCCCTTTTTTTGGGGGAAGTCATTTTCCAAAGTTTGCTTCTTCCTTCTCCTTTGCTTCTTCCATCTCCTTAGGCCTCCTAAATGCTTTAACTTCTTCATCTCCATCCCATCTTCTTGACATCTTCAACTTTTTCTTTTTGTTTTTAAGTAATAATTTATTTTTTTTTATTATGAGATAGATATTATGAGTTTTATTTTTTTTATTTGACATCTGAAACCAGTCGGCCACTTTTATTTTTTATTTTTTTTATGAGATAGATATTATTTTGTTGTGATTTTTTTGTGATTATTTTATTTTTTGGATTGTATATTTGTTATAAATGTTGTTACATTTAAACAAATTAATTAAAATATTCAATTATATAATTCTGTTCATTTTCCTACCCATTTTCTGGAAAATGAGCCAAACACACCAACATAGTTTTCTGTTCTGCAGCCAAACACAAGAAAGTAAAATATTTTCTAGAAAATGACTCATTTTCTAGAAATCATTTTCCAGAAACCATTTTCCTGCTTTCCAAACACACCCTAAATACAAAAGGCATTTGGCTAAGTGGAGATGGAGGTTGAAGCGTTTAGGCATATAGGGAGAGCTGGCCCAAATAAGATATGATTGAATTTATCCATCAAAAAGAAAAAGGAAAAGGAAAAGGAAAAGGTAAGGAAAAATAAAATGTGTTGGCTTAGTGGATGAAGGTTGAACTGCTTAAGCATATCGCCTCGCAAAGATTTGATCAAAACTCGGTTACATTAGTCTAATAGTTGTCAATTAATCAATTTGTGCTATGGTATGGTGTTAGAATTAAGATAATACTAGTTAACAGTATAATACTGATTTAGTAAGACAAATATTAATGATTTCATTGAGTTTAAACAATAGTTATTATGACAGATAAGAATGATTAGTGCAGGATAAATTTTTAAAACATATTTATTATGACAGATAAGAATCATTAGTGCAATGAATCCAATGATGTTTGGGTCAACGCATTTTGGCTTAAGGTTCACACGCTTGCCTCATTTATGTCATTATGCGTGTGAAATATTTGGAATAGTCTATTTATCCAACTAACCCAATGGATTTTTAAATAATGTGCACTAACATTAAGTGAAAATCTCGGCTAAAAAAATATTGACAAGAATTGAATTCGTAATATTTTAGTATGAGATTGAGTTATGTTCTGATCTACTCATTTGATTATTCATTTCGGGCTAAAATAATTTTTTTCATTAGTTATGTTGTATTCGCTTTTTGTAGTTTTTTTGTTTTGTTTTGTTTTGTTTGTTTTGTTTTGTTTTGTTTTTTTTTTTTTTGTTTTTTGTTTTTTTAACTCAACTNTTTTTTTTTTTTTTTTTTTTTTTTTTTTTGTTGATAATTTGATCATGCCAATTAGTATTGAGTAAAAAAAAAATAGAATTACAAAGTAAGAGTAAATGTAAAGGAAAAAAAAAAAAAGAAGAGTAAGGGTGTGTTTGGAAACTCGGAAAATGATTTCTGGAAATCATTTTCCGGGTTTTTGGTGTTTGGGAAGAAGGGGGAAAATAGAGTCAATGGAAATGAACTTCTTGGTCAATGGAAAATAAGCCCAATTTTATGGAAAATGACTTCCCCTTTTTTTGGGGGAAGTCATTTTCCAAAGTTTGCTTCTTCCTTCTCCTTTGCTTCTTCCATCTCCTTAGGCCTCCTAAATGCTTTAACTTCTTCATCTCCATCCCATCTTCTTGACATCTTCAACTTTTTCTTTTTGTTTTTAAGTAATAATTTATTTTTTTTTATTATGAGATAGATATTATGAGTTTTATTTTTTTTATTTGACATCTGAAACCAGTCGGCCACTTTTATTTTTTATTTTTTTTATGAGATAGATATTATTTTGTTGTGATTTTTTTGTGATTATTTTATTTTTTGGATTGTATATTTGTTATAAATGTTGTTACATTTAAACAAATTAATTAAAATATTCAATTATATAATTCTGTTCATTTTCCTACCCATTTTCTGGAAAATGAGCCAAACACACCAACATAGTTTTCTGTTCTGCAGCCAAACACAAGAAAGTAAAATATTTTCTAGAAAATGACTCATTTTCTAGAAATCATTTTCCAGAAACCATTTTCCTGCTTTCCAAACACACCCTAAATACAAAAGGCATTTGGCTAAGTGGAGATGGAGGTTGAAGCGTTTAGGCATATAGGGAGAGCTGGCCCAAATAAGATATGATTGAATTTATCCATCAAAAAGAAAAAGGAAAAGGAAAAGGAAAAGGTAAGGAAAAATAAAATGTGTTGGCTTAGTGGATGAAGGTTGAACTGCTTAAGCATATCGCCTCGCAAAGATTTGATCAAAACTCGGTTACATTAGTCTAATAGTTGTCAATTAATCAATTTGTGCTATGGTATGGTGTTAGAATTAAGATAATACTAGTTAACAGTATAATACTGATTTAGTAAGACAAATATTAATGATTTCATTGAGTTTAAACAATAGTTATTATGACAGATAAGAATGATTAGTGCAGGATAAATTTTTAAAACATATTTATTATGACAGATAAGAATCATTAGTGCAATGAATCCAATGATGTTTGGGTCAACGCATTTTGGCTTAAGGTTCACACGCTTGCCTCATTTATGTCATTATGCGTGTGAAATATTTGGAATAGTCTATTTATCCAACTAACCCAATGGATTTTTAAATAATGTGCACTAACATTAAGTGAAAATCTCGGCTAAAAAAATATTGACAAGAATTGAATTCGTAATATTTTAGTATGAGATTGAGTTATGTTCTGATCTACTCATTTGATTATTCATTTCGGGCTAAAATAATTTTTTTCATTAGTTATGTTGTATTCGCTTTTTGTAGTTTTTTTGTTTTGTTTTGTTTTGTTTGTTTTGTTTTGTTTTGTTTTTTTTTTTTTTGTTTTTTGTTTTTTTAACTCAACTATACTAGAACTAATGATTGAAAAAAGTTACTTCACAAACTATTAAGGAACAAAAAGTGGGGAAAGGACATAATTGATAGATAAAAAGTATAATTTTCTTATAATTCAAGATGAAAAATGTCATTTTTCTTTAAGATAAAATCATTTAGTTTTTAGAAACTTATTTAACGATGAACCATCTAATTGAGTTCAAGTTTAACAAAAATCACATAAATTACAAAGATATAAGTAATGTTAGCTTAAAATATCATTAAAAAAATACTCCATCTGTCCCATTTTACCTGTCTTGTTTACTATTCATTGGTCAAACCAACTCTTTTTTTATTGTATTTTTTTTTAGTAATTTTTAATTATTTTTAAAATTTGATTTTTTGTGTTTAATAGTACTTTTAATGTAGTTTCTAAATATATAAATTTTATATACTAATACTAAACGTAATATTATGAAAAATTGAATTAAAAATAACTTCAGTCAAGCCTCGTTAACCGAATCCGACAAACAAAATGGGGCGGAGGTAGTATAAAATTTTCGCAAAAGATCCAGTGAAATATGAAATACATACTAGTAACAGACTTGAATAAGGTGAAAATAAGTCATCATCCAATCCGCTTAGCTGTACTGTGCTAGCCTCTCAATGAATATTTTAATGGAAAGCTAAGGGAAATGCACCATGCAGTGATCATATATATCTTGATTAATTACATTTGGATTTAGAGCTTTGCAATTAATATAAAAACATGCTTATGCAACAAGTGGTTTCGGGTTTGATTTCTGAAACTGTATCTATTTTAAAACTCACAAATGAGTAGTGTTACTTTATCACTTTTGAGGTTCTACTTATATGAACAAGGTTAACCTCAGTGCTTAATTAATTAACTACAGGTCAAACAAACCTGTGATCATACAATGAAAAAAATACACTAATTTAGATCTTAAAGATTTTTTAAATATCTTTTGTTATAATACTCAAAAAAAGAAAAGTAAAAAAAAAAAGAAGTAAAAGTATTTAGTTCATTTGCTATAGCTCAAATTATATATAGTGAAGTGCATAATTTCTCACTTGTGCTCAGAGAGTATACATACATAAGCGACAATTTAAGAATTAGGCATGAAAATTTGTAATTTACTTCCTCGGGTGACTCTTGGGCATGGGGTGGGGATAGCATCATGTACAACATCTACAAGCTGACACCATGATCTTAGAAAATGATGGGCATGCATGCATGGTCTCTGATCTGAAATATTGGAAGTAGAGAATTTGATGACATTATGGAATATATATGGAGTATGCATGCATATTTATACTAATTATCCCATGCATTTTGTCAGGGAAGAATGGGTTTCTGCTCAGATCATTTCTCCTTTAGACAGCACCAAGAGCTAGCTTTACAATTATGCACTTCCCTCAGAGGCAGCAGGTACTTTCTTCAAGAAATATATGCATCCAAAATACAGTACACATACAGATTAGTAGATTACCCTTTCTTCAAGAATTATATCCAATGAAATTGAAGGACAACATTGTTAACGAACTCCAAAAAACCAAGCTTTCTTAGTACTCAGAATGTCCCAAGGAAACGTTACAATCCAGCTAGAGGAGAATTGATGAAGAAGAAATAACTAAAAAGTTGAATTCTTGCAAAATACATTAATTAAATTGAAATGACTCGATCATGATTTAATTTGGTTCTCTCTTTCTCTTTCTTGAAGATGATCATCTGATCTCCAACTGCCATGTGCTAGCTTAATTGTGTCTGTGTTCATGTTTTATCAACACAGAAAATTTATGTATTTCCATAGCTCGAAACTCTACCAGGGAATATGAATCCTCATTATCCCATAATAAATCAACAGTTTCCCCATGTTTCCGAGGCTGTCTCGGCGGCCGCGAAACCGAAGCTTAATTGATGATGTTTGAACAGAGAATTGTCACGCTCATTATACATACTGTTGTTGGTGCTGCTGCTGGGGAACAACTCGTCAACGCCGCCTCCGCCGCCGCCTGAGGCGGCGGCGTACGATAACAGGCGGTGGTGGTCGTGGTCCCTGGCGCTGCTGCTTTCGTGGTCTGCTGTCAAGCCGAGAAAGTCTCTGGTCAGAGGGTCGCCTTTTTGCCACGTGGCAAACCCTAAGTAGTCCTGTGGGGCCATCTTCATGTTCACGTGCCCCACAGTGCCCCCCCTATCCAGCTGGGCCATGCTAGAGTTCACGTGACCCACTGTGGCGCCTATGCTCGCTGCCTTTTGGAGCAGTGCCGTGGCCGACAGCACCGCCGACGACCCGGACGCCGCCATCAGAGGCGGCGGCGGCGGCTCTTGAAAATACGGCGGAAGGCCCATGCTTTCTTCGGTCTTGATCATGGGGAGAGGATGATGATTAGGGTTTTGAGACGGCGGCGCGTCCCATGGGCTACTGAGAGAGATATGCTGGCCGCCGCTCATAACCGGTGACGGCGGGTTGGCAAAGTGACGCTGCGGCGGCTGGTGGTGCTGCTGCACCGCCGCGTTGGGGAAGAGCGATGAAGGGTTGAGATGAAAGCTGGGTTGCATTTGAGCAGTATTAGGCGGCGCCCCATTAGTAAGCGAGGCGGTGGAAGTAGGGTGCATGAGTAATATAGAATTTGCAGAAAGTCTCGCACTTTCTTCAGCCAAAGCGTCACAGAATGCTCTGTGCGTTATAAAGCTATCCTTTCTGCAGTCAACAATCAACATATATATCAGCTATGGATCAACCTAACAACAGTAATAATCAAATGAACAAATGAATCGGATCAGATGAACAACGCATATAATTACTGTGAATAATTCTAAACAATTTCCATCATCACCATACAAGGCATACATACAATTATGTGGTTTTTACTTTGATTATAAGATTTTACGTTGTTGGGTCATAATGAGAGACCAAACGTAAGTTTTGGGGAGAGTGAGAGATAGAGACATGACAGTTGACTGATGTCTATGTAATGTAAATGTCCGCATGCAAAGCAAAACGCCCTTTCTCTCTGGCCATGAACGAAAGCGCACTGCCTCTCAAACACCTTCTCGAAATCTGCGCCTCTCCGACCATACAAAAACGCATTCCTCAACAACAACATACCATATCTTAGGTCAAGTTTGTTGACTTATTGACCATCTTGATTTGAGATGGTTAAAATTGAACAAATTAATCTGATTTACCTTGAATTAGAGTCACAATATTGGATTTATTCAGCATACCTTAGATAGGACTGTTGATTTTTCTGGTCACTTAAAAAAAAAAAAAAAAAAACCATCCTACCATACTAACTCCTAAACCACTAGAATGTTGTCTAATTTTCTACCCATTCCTGTTCTTAGAGACCACATATATAGGTTGCAGAAATTCATGAAAAGATGTTAACTACTACAATGATGGTCAAAACTAGACCATTTTGCCTATGAGAAAGTGAAATTGGAGCACTTAATTGTCACATTTTTTGAAGTGATTCAATCATGCCTTCCATGAAAATTTAACAGCGTCAAGATTCTCAAGCCATGAGTGTACGCATAGGTACAAAAGTACTCAAGCTTTTGTATCTTTTGGGTAGACAAAAAAAGAAACCCATCATTTGCTCTCAGACACCGTGACCCTCCATTATTAACTTCCCAGAAATTTCCTTCCAATATAAACCAAAATATACTTAACCTCTACTGTACTCATCAACACCGGCGTTATTATATTATTAATTCGAGTTTAAGATAGTCCAGTACCAAAATAATCAAGATTTGAGACAAATTTCAATAGGAAAAAACGGAGCTTTTTTTTCTTGCACTCTATCAAGAATTGAACAATGCAATTATTTTTAAAAAAAAATTTATTTGTTAAATAATCTGATCTATATATGAATGTATCCCAGTGAACTGGGACTTGCATTAATGGTGTGTGTTTCTATGCTATCTGTCACCACATTCAAAAAGCAGACATCCCCACTCAGAGCTTACCGCTCTTGTGGATAACAACCACCAAACAACACATAAAACAAAAGAGAGGCCAAAGGAAAAACAAAAAACTTGCCCTCTGTTCTAATGGCATATGAGAGTTCTATTCCTACTTTGAAGAAACCACCAAAATTGATGTGTGGTTAGTAATAGAAGAAAAAATCAGTCTTTTTTTTTTTTTTTTTTTTTAAAGAAAATTGAAGAAATGAAAGCAGTATTAAACTTGTTTACTAAATGGTTTTTTAAAATTGACTAGAATTTGAAGAATTCATTTAATTAATTCTTCAAATTTAGAGAAATGGAGAAAGTAGATCCTGGAAAATATTGTGGTTAATTATTAAGAACAATAGATATGAAAAGATGATGATACATATATACCTGGAGAAAAGGGTTCCACAGTCACATCTGTACTCTCTAGTCCCGCAGGTTTTAGAGTGGGCTTTCCAATCCGATTGAACCGCGTAAAACTTGGAGCACTTTTCGCACTTCCATTTCTTCTCGCCGTGTTTTCTGCAGAAGTGTTTCTTGATTCCGGTGAGGTCTCCGAGAGCCCTAGAAGGGTGGTGGTGAACGCAGGTGGGCTCCGGGCAAACGTAAACTCTCTTCCGGTTCTCCTTGTTGCTCCTTTGCTTCAGCTTCCACGGCAGGTTGTGCCCTCGCCGGTGAAGCTGCAGGTTCTGATCTCTCTGGAACCCTTTGTTGCAGATCTCGCACACGAACCGGTTCGTCGCCAGCAGCGTCTTCGGCGACAACGCGATCACCTCCGCGTCCGGATCTGTACGAGGATATATAGATCATGTCTCACGTTGTTAAATTAAATTATATTGTCACGTTAGAATAATAAGCTCAGAAACTGAAAACTCTGAATTATATTATTGGAACACATACCAGGATTCCCAGGGAGGTTTCTCTTCTTCTTCATCTTCTGAGGCTGTTCATCGATGGCCGAATGAAGAAGCATGGGGTTTAAACCAGAAACACTGAGTTCTTGATCAGAAGGAAACATGGCCGCCTGTGACGATAAGGAAGAACAAGAACTATTCTGGTACTTTTTGAGGAGGTGTAGTGTTTGGTGTTTGAATTCTTGAAGCATCAGATAAGTACAAACAAAAAAAGAAAAAAATATCTTCTGTTTTTTTTTTTTTTAATCCTAGTAAATAAACAGCCTTGCCGAAAAAACAACAAGTGTAAGACAGGCAGACAAGGATTTAGAGAATCCCAGGTTTTAGATTACACACAGACAGCTAATATATAAGGGTTCGATATATAGTAACAGATGGCAGTGATAATTAGACCCAGCCCAGAAAGGCCTCACCATCATTCATTGAAAGGCTAGTAATTGGCTAAAAAATAAAGAAGACAAAATCGTTGCTGATGAGAGAATAGATGATGCTATGTGATTCTCAAAGTCACTATCTGACCATGGTTTGCAGAGATATATAGCTTGTCTGTTCAACTCTGCAGCAATCAAAACACACACAGTGTGTATATATATATGGGCAGGATATCATCATGAAAACCCCCCTCCAGTGAGAAGTACGAATTAGTATATTGTAATATAATGTCTTTTTTTTTTTTGAAAAAAAGTATATTGTAATGTCTAATTGTGCATATGGAAACATTTTGAAAAAGCATGGCTAAATATTCTTCTAAGAAATAGTGACATTTTTGTAATTATTTCAGTATAATGCCTGATTTTACATTTGAAAACTCTTCTCAAAATTTATTATCAATTACTTTTTAAATGAGCTTTTTTTTCGTCCACGTTCTGGCCTATAGTAGTTCTCATTTGATCTCAATCCTATATAAAAATCTGTTCAAATGTGGTCGCGCCTTCCCGTGCGGCCGTGCGGTTTACACCACACTCAATGTTAAGAAATGCACCACTCAATATTAAGAAATGCATCACAATGAAAATGCATAAAAACACCTCATAACTCCCCTTTTCTAATTGTGCATTTCTTAACACTGTGTGGTGTCTTTTTTCATACGTAGTGGTGTGTTTTTGGTGATGTGTACCTAATAGTGCATATTTGTGTGGTATATATATATATATATATATATATATATATATATATATATATATATATATATATATATATGGTGTTTCCCACTCTAAAAAATTAGCATGCTAAGCCTATTACACCATGCAATAATCAGGAAGAAAGAGAGATGGCAGGCAATGTGTGTACAGTAATACTTGCTTTCCTTTTCCCTACCCACTACCCAATGACACTTCTCCTATAAGAGCTATCAGTGTATCTATATATGTGAATAAAGAGGGTGACAGTGTATGCGAGTATACATGGAAATTATCAGTAGGTAGAAAAAGGCATACAGAATGTGATGATTATTGTGGCAGACTAAGACGAATGAGGGGGCCGGGGTGGTGGCATCATAATATATATATATATATATTAATTAAAATTTGAATATAGTTCCCAGTGTTTCCATGATTCATTACATTTTTACAATAACTATACTGCTATTTGGACCAACAATTAATGATTTGTGTATGGGACTAAGAATTGGACCAACATGTGCAATAATCTCTTGTTGATCACTTCATGCTAAAGATCAGATCAGATCAGATTAGCCAATTAATTGTGAAAATGACAGTTTCACATTCCATTACAATGTTTGTGGGGTAGGGTGGGGGCAGGTAAGTCATATTTAGGGGTAACCTCCATAATCTAGATATTAAATTACATACATAGTACTAATAATATATTGTATTAACTTAATTGCAACAGATAAGAATTTATGTAAGAGGTTTTAAATTGATGCATTTCTCTTTTCATTAAAAATCATCTTTGTACAATTTCAAATTTGTATTTCCAATAATAACCCGAACTTTATAAACCAATATAATATACTACCTCCGTCCCAAAATGGTTGTCTGGTTCGTTTAACAATGTTTGACTGAAGTAATTTTTAATCCAATTTTTCATAATATTAAGTTTAGCATTAATATATAAAATTTATATATTTAGAAACTACATTACAAGTAATATTAAACACAAAAAATTAAATTTAAAAATAATAAAAAATTACTAAAGAAAATAAGGAAAGAAATAGTTGGTTTGACCAATGAATAGTAAATAAGAAAGGTAAAGGAGTAATAATTTGAGAACAATATAGTGTGCCAATGATGGTCATATTTTTTGGGTGACGAGTAAACACACATCCACCCTGAGATTGTGTTTTGGATAATTCATAAATCTCGATCATGTATAATAATAGTTTAGTTTGCAAATCATACAGTAAAAGTAAATCACTAGAAAGATTTTGTGTGACGAATAGAACTATTAACGTACCGAACATGAATGAACAAATGTTATTTGTGTTCGTGTGTGTTTGTTAATTAAAGGTTTTTGAAAATTTCGTATTTGATTGTTAAGCGTTTATATTGGTGTTCGTTAACATTTGCGAACTTCATTAATATTAATAGACACGTTTATAAACATGTTCAATTCGTTAACGTCGAACACGTTCGTGAACACATTCTTGAACGTTAAATAAACAAACACATAATTCATTTGTGAACAAGAAATAGTCTTTTATATATTTTCTTTTTTATTTTTTTTTGGTCCTAATTAGCAAAGCCCCTTCCGGAGCAAGTAGTTCCTTTTGGACGGAGCCTACAGCTCCTTCAGGAAGGAGCACAAACTATGCATAATTAGCACGGGTGAGAATTATCGAATGGGTTTATTTTGGTTAATTGGAGTATGTAGGACCATATGAAAAATAGAAGTAACATTATATATATATATATATATATATAGGGGCTTAATGTCTAAACTAAAATACTAATGTAGTATACTAGTATATATATAACTAAATAAAATAAAATAAATTGTATTTAAATGAATTTGTTCGTGAACAATCTTAAACGAATACTAAAGAAACTTGCTTAGCTTGTTCATGAACATTATTATACAAACACTATAAATTTTTATAAACAAACACTAACGAATGCATTTTTTTTTTAGTTTAGAGTCACAAAGAGTCAACATCAACTCGAATTCATGACCTTCTACTTTAAAAAAAAAAAATCATTTTGTGCCATTAGACCACAAGGTCATTGACATTTTGATATGTTTAATTTAAATATAATAAAAATTAATTGTAATTATAATTTTTATCATGATAGTAGAAATGTAATTATAATTGTAACCATAAAGTTTTAAGTTCGACTCCCCGTGTTCGCTATTTATTAACTTTCTTAGTTTGAGCCCGTCAATTATGAACAATCTTGGCTGGTTTAATTTATACATACCTCCTTGTAGTTGGTTATAAGAGCATCACCATCAATGGATAATAGTGAGTTTTTGAAATATATAGTATACAATGACATGGAAGAAAGAGAAAGGGGGAAAGAGAAAGTCCAGGATCATCTGCAAGGAAAGTATTTTGGAACAGTGCAAGAGTAAGGAAATGGTTCGCTGATGTGCGCATTTTGCGCACAGTAGGTGCCCACTCGAGCGCGTCAGGCACTCCTGGAGCGTCTGACATCTCTGTTATTTTTTTGTTTTTTTCTTCCCCTCCCATTTTCTATTTCCTAATCACACTTACAAAAACTCTTCAAAAACCGTAAAATAACCTCACTACTAAAGATGCTCTAAGACAAACTTCATCACCCAAAGCGCACCTTTAAATAACAATTGCATACTTTTTTGTAAATCAACAATATGAACAACTTAAGTTGATTTTATCTTGTGTCTAATTCGTTTGGCACCAGCAAATCCCAAAAAGGGTCAATCTCGATTGGTAGCTTAGTAATTAGTATGTAGGGAGTTGGTAAGAAGCTAAAGTGTAGCTAAGGATATTTGAGAATGAGAAATAAGGACGACCTAAAGTATAGCCAAGGATTGCGACGACTTTGAATTGCATGCTGTGGTGAGGCTATAAAAGCTTAAAGGCAAAGGTGGTGGTGAAGATGAGGATGATCATCACTGTACTGTACATACCCCTCCTCTCTCCTTAGCTTTTAAATAGCCCCACTTGGCCACTTGTATCATAATCCAATTATATTACGCATTACGTACCCCCCATTGACCTTCCAGTTATACCGTTTCCCAAACACACAAAAGCCCATGCAGTGTTTGTTTAAGGTTGTAATCACCTTTTCACCTGCCCCAATTCTCTTTTCATTAATTTTTTCGTCATTTTATTCCATGTTTAACTTCATTATTATTAATTTAATCGAGTCTACAAACGTTTCAATTATTAAGCAAATAAATTAATACAATTATATCTCATGTATCCCCACGGACCCCACCTAGAAGGCCGTTGGCAGTTAATGTTAATATATATTCCCCCATGTCATACTTTGCCTAATTATTATTATTATTATTATTATTATTATTATTATTATTATGTAATCTTTATGTTCAATTTGCTCTAAAAGAAGTGACCGAGTGAGTAGAACATAATTCTCGTACTAATTAAAATGTTATGAGTTCGATTATTCTTCTCGACACTCTCTCGATGGAGCTCATTGCACATGATTTTCATGGTGTAGTTTATCTTTTTTGTGCGGTTCACGGATTTGAGTTATTACACATCAACGAGGTTTATTCCGTATGGCATATTTAGAGAGTATTTAAGGGTAAATTATTAAATACATGTCTACTAAATGTATTGTCAATAATAAATTATCTACGTGTTAGCCTATTGACATTTCGCTGTCTTTAAGGAATGGTATCATGCCAAGTACCTTGTGGTCTGATGGCATCACTGTTACCTTTCCAAATGGTAGGTCTCAGGTTCGAGTCCCATCCCAATCATCCCATCCTAATCAAGGATGTTGGCTTATCATGTTGTTTGAGCAGATACTATGTTTAGGGTCCTAATCAAGGATGTTGACATTATCATGTTGTTTGAGCAGATGCTATGTTTAGGGTTAGATTGTAGTACTCAAAAAAGGAATGGTATCATTATATTTTTCTTATTCATTACGATAAAATGTTTAACCAACCATGGGAGATTTTAGAAGTTCTTTTTCTTTTCTCTTATGCAACTTTATGTTATTCCAAACCCAAATCCAAAGCCACCTAAGAATGAATTGAAAAAATGATGAATCATATATTATAATTTATAGCCATAGTAAAGTAATTTTTTTCCATCCTACATTAATTATTAGTTAACTGCATTGACGACGGCGGATTTATTGGTATATTTTATGTCGTCCAAAGCTTTTCTTTTTTTTTTTTTAACGTAAGGAAATATGTTACAACTTACAAAATTCTATGCTCCCCATTCTAAGTTAGAGGGATGGGCAACCCCAACAAGTTGTTCAGATTGTTGACTTGGTAATTACAAGATTACAACAAATTCGATTTTTAATGGGAGTGGTCTATTGGCATCCTTGGTTTGAGTCGATCAACTATAAACAAGTAACGGTGATTTACCTCCTTGTGGTCCTTTGGTCACAAAACGTAATACCAAGTTTATTAGGCTGTTGACTTTATAGTCGCAAGATTACAAATTTGATTATCAACCAGAGCGACATATGACCTTCTCTGATCTCTTAATACAATGCAAACTTTTAGGCCTTAGATAGTGGCTACAAATTTTCATTGTTATTAAAAATAAAGTTAGAGAGATCAGACAAAGTCCCGGAGACACACCGCTTTACATTGCTAATAACCGCAAGCATTTAGGGATTTGTCTATTAGTAATGTTATACCCCACATATATATTCATCATTTTTGACCGTACGTGAGAGAAGCTTAAATTTGAGTTGAAACCTATAAAAAGTTAGAGGCATAAGGGATTGGCTTCTTGAAACGGCATGGGGTGACACAAAATTAAAGCATGGCAGCCCTTTAAATCCCATTAACTTAAAAAGCACAAAGACAAAGGAGTACGTGGGGTGTCAACCATGCAACTAGCCGGCAACATGCAAGAAGCTCACCTAGGACCCATCTCTCCAACCATTACTTTTATTATATATGTAAATCTACCTTATTTAGCTTTAATTGTAATCTAAAATTACCCACTAATTAATCTAAAAACCCCATTCTAATAATAAAGTTCAAATTCAAGACTTCAATTATATCATGTCTATTATATTGTGAGTAGTATAGAGCCACAAATTTTAATTTCTTGCTAGAATGTATGTAACTTGTTGCAAGCGCCACTTTGGGTTCCTGTCGTTCTTTGATCAAAGAATTTTACTTAAAGATCGGTTACATGTTCTTTGATTGTGGAGGATCGTGTATGTGTTGGACTTGATAGTTTGATCTAATGTTTTTGTAAAGTTATTCTCATTGTTTGATTCAAATGTATTACTTAGTAACTACTATAATGATGTTTGTTGTAATGGGGGGCGATTGGGTTGTCGTTCCAACAATTTGGGTTTCTAGCATGTTCAATATAAAGATAAAAATTTAAAATTTGTGCTACTCTCCTTCACTTTTTAATTTTTACCAAATTTTGTTTATTGTCACTTAGAAAATGTCAAATCATGTTTTCTGGTAAAAATGAGTTAACTTAGTGGACCATTTAACTTAGTAACTATGAGAAAACATGTAATTTGCAAGGGAATGAAAAACATTATATTTTCTAAAATTTAGAGTTACAAAATGTTGATTGAGTGGGGAATTCTATGTGTGCTAATCTTTGATCTAATTTTATAAATGAATCTTTGAAGTCTGATCTAGCCCTAATAGTAACAGGATATGCTAGGTGGTGAAAAATGAAGAGGAAAGAAACATTTTCCAAAATTTATAGTTAAAATGTCAATTCAATCAGCTTGGGAACCCATACTACATATGCGAGCTGATCTTTGATCTAAATAAATGAATCTTTTGAAGTCTAGTCCTAATAATAACGTGAGATATTATGCGTGAAAAATGCTGAAAAAAGAAATATTTTTTTTTCAAATTTAGAGTTAAAATGTCGATCTGAGGGGGAATCCTATGCGAGCTGATCTTTGATCTAAATAAATGAATCGGACGGCCATACTTTCCACTGAGATTCATGTTCGTCTACTTTAATCTCTTTTGCGATAAGGTTCCATATGTTCACCTTTAAAGACAACGTACAATAGATGCTTGCTGCTACTTACAAGATATTCAAAACACCACTTTGCATTATCCTACCTAAATGTCGTACGCACGTTAAAATAATCTATCTTGCCGTATACACCTACACGATTTTTTTTTTTAAAGGAAATTAAAAAATTTGTGATTGGATTTTTCTGAAGAAGGGATGAGTAAAGTGCTCTTGTGAATTGTTATGATTGCCAATAAATTCATTTTTTTCCTATTGAGTGAGAAAGATGGCATATTATTAGCAGCAGAGTGGTGGGTGGGTGTGTGAGAAAGAATATATGGGACTGGTGCGGGCCAGGTTTGGGTCACGGGTTCTTCTATTCCAAGATTCTCTCATGCAGCTAGCTAGCAACTGCACTCTTGGCCTCTTTCCTTGTTCCTTAAAGGTGATAATGTAGTGTTAAGAAAAGCATCATTAGTGGTAATCGAGGCTGTTATTGTAATTGTAACTTGTAATTAAGGTCAGAGTTGAGGTTTGATTTTTGTATATATACACGTTATGTTAAAAGAGTTTTGAAATAACCAACATGGTTGGCTTGGTGGTTCAGCCCCAGGGTCGGATTTTAAGGCGTGCAAGACATGCAACCGCAGAGGGCCCCAAAATTTTGGAGGCCTCTAGTTCAGCCTTGGCCTAATAGTTAGTATATGTATTTGTGATTATATTGACCTAAAATTAAGTTTTTTGCAATTTTTCTTCCATTTATCATAGTTTATTTATACTTTGATAGGGCCTCACTTGGTTACTAGCACAGGGCCCCGCGAATAAAAAAACCGGCCATGTCAGCAACTTGTCCCTTAAGCATGAGATTGGAGGTTTGATCTCCATCCATGTGAATGGAGCAAACTATTTGGCCAGTTCCCTACCACTTAGTGTGCTAGACCATCTAGACCATACCAGATCAGACGGGTCAGATATTTGATAAAACAGGTATTCTGATTTCACCAGACTATATATTGGACCCTTGAAGGAAGTAAATCTCAAGTTATCCGAATAGTTCTAAATTTTCTGACTCTTTGTATTTTATATAACACAAAAGTTCTTTACCATCACTAATTAGTTAAAGTTTCTGAATAACTCTTCAATTTTTTTAAATATTTTGCACGTACTAAAAAAGGGAGTCCCTCTCCCTCTATCTCTCTCGTTGGTTTTGTCTTTTTCCTAATTAATGTTGGATGAAACCACATTAATCTCCTCACTCACTCCCACCTATGTTCCTGTAATCTTCTCGTTTTGGGGTGTCAATTTAACTTGGTTAACGCTCAGTTGCAGTTGCTTTCGCCTACCTATTTTTGTGTTCCCATCCATGTGCGGCACTAGCTAGCAGCTCTGTTTACAATTGTGACGTGACACTTGACACTTCATGGTATTATCGTAAGCAACGTTCCAACTCTTCATGGCTACTTGGCTACACTACAACCGGATTTATTATATTGTATACATGCTCCTTTTAAGTCCAAAGTTAATTTCAAGTGTCACACAAAATTATTAACTTTTTTAAGATTGTGTATCTGTTTAGCTGAGAACATGTTAACACGGTACTACTTTTTAGGATTGTAGGAAATATCGTTTTTCACTCTTCTTTTTAGTTATGGTGTAATGCAATGGTTGTTGTTTAGTCTGTGCACATTTGATCTTTAGTTATCATCAAAAGTGTTGGTTTAGTACTTAAGGAAATTGTTAACTCTAAAGAATTACTAAGAAAAAAATGCAAAACTGAAATCCATATATGTGTATTGCTTAATTGAAATTTTCAGATTTTTTAATTTCTTTCTTTTTTGGGTACAGGTAAATTGAACTAGAACCAATAGAAATATAGGCAAAAGAACATGGGGCATACACTAGTCAATACAAGCCCATAGCAAACAAAAGAGGCAAAATTTCCAAAATCATCACCACCAGATAAAGAAACCAGAGCTCAAAAGAAGAAAGAAGCCGTGGAGATGAACTTTTAGTACATATATGATGGGGGTTAGGGGAGATGGACTTGAACATACATTTCATTGCTTAAAAGAAAGGTGTAAATATTTGGATGGGCAGGGAATTATATAAAAAGAAGTATATCGCACTAAAAAAAATTATGTGCGACATGTTCAAACAAGTAGATGTTGACACGAATCAAACTCATAGTATTTAGATATGATCATACGAAAGTCATGCATATTTATTTTTGTCCCGGAATATTGTGCTCCATACTATTTTCTCATCTTGTTTTTAAGCAACAGTTGACGTGGGCTTCTTAGGGCAGGCCCAAACAACATTCGAGTTACAACCTACGATGATGGTCTGCTAAAGTCGAATCTAAAGCTTCACGAATATGGGCCATGCACTTAATGGAATGGGTTACATCGAAACAGAAGAATATTCACTTTGATATATATATATATATATGTGTATATCTTCTCATTCTCAAAGACTTGTGTCTTGAATTCGGCCATTTGGACGCTCCAATCACAACAAATTACAAATGATTGCGACCAATCTTTGCTGACCAAAAATATCAGACACTAACATAGACAAAAACACTGCTCCACTAAGGAATCGAACTACTATTTAGTATTTACTGTGCATCATTTTTTTTTAATTGTACATGACGAGTTAGGTGAGATTCAAATTTATATGTGACATGCGTAACGAGTTAGGTGAGATTCAAATTAAAATGTGACATGCATAATGCCTAGTGAGCTCTTATTTGATTTATGAAAAATATCCCCCACTACCTGAATGTGCAGTGAAACCAACTATGCTCTACTGTGCACCTTTTTCTTTCATTTCTAGGTATGAGTCAACTGGATGGAGGAGATGAGAGTCGAATCTAAATATGCTGAGTTTTATTGACATAAAAAACATATAGTTTATAGTATCATTGAATGTAAACATACTAAAATAGTAACCTTTAGACATGAGGAGATGAGCTTCAATTCAAGAAAATCTTTCCAAGCAAAAACCTGAAGTCTGCAGTAGGATAAAAAGAGCAAAGAGTTAAGGGGCAGAGATGCGGCAGATGAACTAGCTATCTATTAGCATTAAAAGGTAATAAGAGGAGTTGAAAACACCAGAAAACGAGGTTTTTTCGTGGTCGGGGATAGATGCTTTTTGACGAATGTTTCCTGTCAAGTCCAAGAAAACCAGAAGAAATCTTAACAATAAAGGCCTAAAGTACCCAAAATGGGGTACCAGGAAACATTCAAAAGATGTAAATTAAAGAACTACCAAGGTGTTTTGAGAATTTGAGATGATGAGAACCAGTTCCAGCTAGCGTTTCTACTTTGAGCTTCATCTTCGGGCAAGGACCTAACTACAAGAACAAGACAGATACACTATATAGCATTAAACACAAGTCACGAGATCATGAGATTGAATACATTAGTTAATGTGACCCTCCTTGCTGGGACGATGATACGATCCCACATCAACTCTTTCAGGACCAGAGCCATGATTCGATCCGCTTCTGAGAATGAGAGCGATCATACCGTGATACAATCCCACATCGACTCCAAGTTATTACTTAGGACTTGAATTTGAACCCAAAAAACCTAACCTATCTGCCAAAACATTGACATCTCCCTCTTCACCTTCTTCCTTCAATGCTTCATCGAATCCTTCATTGAAAAAGTCCTGCCAAAATCCTTCATCCAGTTCTTTATATGAGCTTTCGCTCGAAAACTGTTCAAATCCATGCTCATCATTCTCCTCCTCTATCTCTCTTCTTGCTCGGCCAAATCCTTGCATTTCCAATGCGAGGGCTTCCAGTTCTGAGACCTGGAATCCGTACGGGTCTCCGTTGGACAGTTCTAAAGGCTCGGGTTTAACGGCGGCGGCCCGGCTGTGACTCGGCCCTTGATCAATCGGCCGGCGGCGTTTCTTTGTAATTGCGTCTTCAAGCTCTCGCCTTTTCTCCTTCTGCGCCAGCAATTGCTGCAGAAACTCTGGATTTTGCATGGCTCGGGCGAGAAAATTCATCATCTGTTGCTGTTTTCTCTCCGTGCCTAGTAGCCTTTGCTCCATTGCTCGCAGGTAGGCTCGGGTGGTCTGCTGCTGCTGCCGGAGCTTCACGAGCTCCATCATCAACACCTGCTTGTCTCGCCGCAATCCGTCCACTTCTGCGTCGATTCCGAACCGCCCTACTTCCACACACGGCCCCACTGCGTGCGCCGGAACGGCCTGGGAAGTCGGCGTCTTTTTCCTCCTTATGTTCTTCAACATATGCTTGTTCCCCCTCACAAACGCCTCATTCGCAAACTCCCATCTCTCTGGATCAATCTTCCTGAAACCCTGCAAAATTCACCCAAAACACTCAATCTTCCCATTTCTAAACCAGACATTTTTTTTTAGAATAGAAGATTAATTCATTAAATCATCAAGAATACAATCTCCAAGGAAAATAAGAGGAGTATGAAACCACTCTACCCAATTTGACTCAAAAACGGCGGTATTCTAAACCAGACATTTTACTCATCAGAAGTTAAAATTTTCGCACAATTTGACCACTTCTCTGTATTTTGATTATATCTCAACATAAAAATGTCTAAATTAAGTGATTTTTGCTACATTAAAGGTTGGGTAAAAATTCAAGACAGTCCTTGTACAATTCAAATATCTAGCTACCAGGGAAGGGGACGAATTGAAAAGTTTTTTATATTTTAGAGTTTCAAATTAAGGATTGAAAATGTAAGTTAGGCTTATATATATACGAATCAAGTGAGAGATTGTTAGAAAAAAGTGAGCAAATCAACTAAGTTTGTCTCATTGTTTATTTGATAACTCCGAGGTTACTGGTTAGACTCCAATGAAAGCAGGCTTTCTATAGCCATTTGAGCTGCAGAGAGGTTTGTAAATTGTGAACTTACATAAGTATTGAGCTGGCGGACGAAGCTGGAGAAGTTATTGTGCTTGAAGAATCTGGGGAGGAGATTAGTAGAGAAGGCGTGAGGATCCCAGACAACGAAGCTGTGGCCGCTTCTGCTCCAAGAAACAACACGATTAGTACCAGGATCATCCACCATTTCATAAGTCTTGATCAGGAATGGCGGAGGCCCGATTTCATGAAGCCCCTCCATCGGCTGCGGCGGCGGTATCACCGGCGGGCCTCCCCCNGCCGCCCCCCGCCGACGAACTCGATCCCGGATACTCTTCCTTAACATGGTAAACTAAATCCATCACCGCCGCAAAATTAAAGCTTTATACTTTTCGTGTACGAATTGAATTTCCCGAGTGTGAAGAAAAATTAAAGCAACAGGTTATGTAAACTAGCAGTCAAAAGAGATTCTTGATCGTGGATTGGAGGAACAAAATAACAACAGGAGAAGAAGTAGAAGAAGAAGAAGAAACAGAGAGCGAGGAAGTTTCGAGAAGAAGTCGCGTGAAGTTGACATGCATTACAACGAGGGACAAAGGGGAACTTTTTAAAGGGCTTTCCAGAGAGCCGTGATTTCTCGTTTGGGAAGGTCGTTTGTGCCGTTAAGAAGTTGGTTGGTCAATGGCAAACCTTAACACCTCCATTAGAAGAGAATGATTAAGGAAATTTACAGGGTAATTATTTCTGTTAATTGGCGTTATTATATACGGACAGAGAAGATAATAGTCCCATGGAAGGTTCTGGACTTCCTGGCGTCCTTCCCATCCACCGTATTTATTTATTTATTATCGCGGTTTTCTGGTTTTGGCAGAAGGGAAATTCGAGAGAAGGCGCTTTGGAAGGTTCTGGAATTCGTAATGGGGTGGGAAAGAAGGAGTGGGCTAGATAGTTTGGATATGGTGGAGGAATGGGATGGGACCACACATATGGTGGCAAAGGAGTGGCTTTGGTTTTCAACGCAAGTTTATGAAATTTGATTGGGTGACATCATGGAAACCGGCCGTACGCACTTCATCTCCATTATCACCAAGTTCCTAGGAAGGATTTAACACCTACTACTGTAACACTTTGTCGGTTATAGCATCTAATTATGGTAGGAAGATTAATAAATATTAGTCCGGCTCAACTGGTTCAAGAGATGGAGTTTGGGAAGCTTTTGTGTTCATATGACGAGGGAAACTTGCATGCACTATATGAAATTGTATGTCGATAAACTTTGTTCCTATATAATAGTGCACAAATTACGCATAAAAGGTAGATCATGCAAAGAATATTGTGTACAACAAATTCAACTAAGAGGGTGTTGTCATAATCGAATTTGTAATATTTTGATACGAGAATCGTGATCTATTAACTTAATCACCAAATTTGATATTTGTTTTATTATTTTAAGAGAAAATATCATTTTTAGTCCCTCAACTATAGTACATGTATCAATTTTGGTCCTTGACTATTAAAAATTTCAAATTAGGTCCATGACTATTCAATTTGTATCACTTTTGGTCCTTGACTATTACCATTTTCAAATTAGGTGCATGACTATTCATTTTGTATCACATTTGGTCCTGCCGTTAAATTTTCCGGCAAAGTCATCGGGGGTAACCGGCGTTTTTTATTTTTTATTATTATTATTTTTTATTTAAAAGTTACGGAGTATTAAAATAATTTTTAAAATAAAAATTAAATAAATTAGTCGGTCACCGGTGACTTCGCTGGAAATTTGACCGGAAAATCTAACGACATGACCAAATGTGATACAAAATGAATAGTCATGCACCTAATTTGAAAATGTGAATAGTCAATGACCAAATGTGATAAAAATTGAATAGTCATGCACCTAATTTGAAAATTTTAATAGTCAATGACCAAAATTGATACATATATTATAGTTGAGGGACTAAAAATGATATTTGCTCTTATTTTAAACCATAGATGGTTGGCGATTGTCACAGTACTTAGCGGTAACACATAATAACTATGTGTATTAATATCAGTCACAACAAAGATACTTTGAGATTTCATAGTTTTGAGGAAAAAGTGTTAAATAGGCTACTAAACTTCTTGTTTTTGTGCAATTGGGTCATTGAACTTAAAAAATGTGCAATCGAACAATCAAACAAACAAAATTTGTGCAATTGGAACATTTTTACAAAAAAAATCTGGTAAAATCTGATTATTTTACTAACATATAAGTATTAAGAGTGGCATTTTCATCGGGAATCAATATTGAAATGTTTTTAACTCAAATTGAATTTTTAAAAAAAATTAGAAAATGTTATAATTGCACATATTTTACTTGTTTGCTGGTTGAATTGCACATTTTTTAAATTTAATGACCCAATTGCACAAAAGTAATAAGCTCAGTGGCCTATTTGACATTTTTTTCCTAGTTTTAATTATAAGAACATCTACCTCAAAGGATATTATTTGATTTTTGTCAGCCCAAAAATGGTTCATGGTTTTGAAGCTGATGTGGGAGATATTTTTTCATGTTTTCTTCCTCTGCAAAACACAAAACTATGTCAAAATTATTTAAAAAAAAAAAAAGGGGAAAAGAAGCAGGCAGTGCATACCTCGCGCTTGGCGCGCACTGCCGCCAACTTTGAAACATACTTTATTAATTTTTTTTTAAATTGACAGAATTGTTGTTTTCTCTTCCTTTTGTTTCTCTTTCTTTTCAAATTTTATTTCCTAATCACACTTAAAAAACTGCTCAAAAATCACAAAACGATTCAACTATTGCGGAGGCTCTAATGTAAGTTAATCATTCAAATTATTATTTTAGTTCACCTGTTTTTTAATAGCGTAAAATATTTGATCTCTTAATAAAACTAAAGGGGCAAAATTAACAATGGAAATCATTAAGTGAGTAATTAGATACCACAATCGCAACTAAACAAATACAAAATATTATTTTTCTTAGATTAATGGATCTATAAATAAAATAATGGCACACAAATTGTAGTCTTTTGGTGAGATTATGGAGATTCGCTTTCACTTTTCGTGCGAATCTTAATACTCAAGAGCAACACGCCACGTGCCAATGTCAACTGCTAATGCTTACACGTGTCATCTAGCTGGCATGTTATATTTTTATATTCCGAGGAATTAAATAATTCAGAAAAACAATTAATAAAAAAATGCATAAAAGAGGTCGCCACTCTGGATTCTGGGCAGAGGATAAGCACCAGCCACCAGATGAGCGCTAGTAGGCCGACAGGCTCGAAAATACGATAAAAAATAGTACTATTCCTGTCATTAACAAGAACGAAAAGAAAAAGATAATCTATTTTATTCGAAGCCATATGCAAATGGAGGCTTCTACAACCTTCTAGTTTTTACTAGATCTTGTGGCGTGTAATGTTCGAAAATTCGAAACTTCCTGCAATTTGCAATAAAATAAACTGAATTAATTAAATAAGGAAAATGGGTCAGCTGCTTAGGAAGCAACAGCTGCATATCCTTGAATGGGGAACTTATATACCAGATACGTAGTATTATATGTTATCCCGTTGGTGCCTGGTGGTGGTGTAAAACATGCGCAATTGGGTCGGTTTGATTAAATTTTGAACTGGGCTTAGTTCTATCTTAAAAAAATAAAAATTAATGTGTAGTTTTGGGCAAATTATGCTGTGGACCCAGGTCCACCTTGCAAGGTGGACCTGGGTCCAAAACTACGTCGTTTTTTTGTCTTTTTTTTTTTTAAATTAGTAAATATATTGCTAAATATAGAGTTGTCTAAAAATGTGTGAATGTAGAGGTTTCAAAGTGTGAATGTAGAGTATAGGAATCGTGAATGTACATTTATGATTGTGTGAATGTAGAGTTGCCCAGAAATGTGTTAATGTGGAGGTTTCAAATTGTAAATATAGAGTATAGAAATCGTGAATGTAGAGTTATGCATGTGTGAATTTGTAATAGAGTTAAAAGTTCTAGCAACTTGTAGCCCTGTAATGTGTGAATGTGAAGTTCTCAAGTTGTGAATATAGAGTATAGGACCTGTGAATATAGAGTTTTGAATGTGTGAATGCATAACAGTGGTAATATAGTTACTAAACATATAATTTTGTAATGTGTGAATGTGGAGTTTACAAAGTGTGAATGTAGAGTATTATATAATTCTATAATGTGTGAATGTGGAGTTTACAAAGTGTGAATGTAGAGTATAATGTATGTGAATGTGGAGTTTACAAAGTGTGAATGTAGAGTACAGTGTATGTGAATGTAGAGTATAGTGTATGTGACCTGGGTCCACGGCATAACAATAGTTTCGGTATCATAGTTTAAAAAATAAAAAAAAAACATTAAAAAATTATATATCAACTTATTTAAATTATGTTTTCTTTGTAAATTACTCCATAACATTATAAATTTATACATTTATGTTCGACTATTTAACTTAAATAATTATTATACTAAAATAAAAACATCAATAACCAATATTGTAATAACATTAATAAGAATAAGTTTACAAATTACAACTACTAATTACAGAGTAATTTTTTTTAACAATTTAAGATGTTAGAGTATATATGGATCAAAGATTAAAGTTTAACCATGTGTATAGTGTAAAATGAGTTAGCCATAGTCTGCTCATTGTAGTAAAATGGATTGGCCTCATTTGGTCCACCTGAATTGACTTGTACTGAACTTCGTGCTAATATGTCAATTTGACACATATAATTGTTCATTTTATTACATATAGACACTAATAAATTTAAAGAGAAGCATTGTTATTAAATTGTGAAAGTATAAAATATATATATATAAGTCTATAAAATAAATATGTGATGGAGCGATGAAATAAGTAAAGTATAATTATTAGTTTAATTATTGCAAACTCTTTGATATTTCACCCGTTTGATAACTTCTTTCGAAGCATATTGAATGTTGTTGTTGACACTTGATTCATTGACATCATTTATACACAATACATGTGTTATGTGCACAAAACATTCAGACAAAAAAACGCGGCCTATTGTCTACCACACGAGCACTTAGAGAGGCCCAGCCCGCAATATAACTGAAGTTAGAACTTACGGTGCCCACTGCCCTGTAGTTGTTCCGAACCTTCTCGGGCCGGATCATTAGGGCTATGATATAAAAAGCGCAGTTTCAAAATTAATCGCGCGATTATTTGTTGTTGCTTGTCACTCCTGTGCTTTCGATTTCATGATCGTCAGGTCATAGTACTATTTCGTTTTGATTCGATGCCTTTCAGTGTGAAGAGTAGCATCGGCGCATAAAATGGCAACAGGTGAAAGGCTTGTATTAGTGTTATGGTTTATCCTTTGCGTAGGAACACGTACTTACGGCGAATCGTCGACGTGCCTGACGGTGTACGAAGAAGGCGGTGCTCCGGCGGTTTTTCAGTCTCCGAAATGTCCTCGCTGGAAACTTCCGAGCTACGGTTCCAAACCGCGGTATCAATCGCCGGCCGCCAATTGTCAGACGGCCTTGCATCAAGGTCGTCGCAAGCAGCAGGAAGATCGCGCTATCTGCGCTCTAGATATTCGCGTTCCTTTCCTCGGTAAAATATCCTTTGTTGTTTATAGGATTTACATTTTCATAGAATATTTTTTGTTGCTGACTGCGAGAGTAAAATTTACTGGTTCCTATATGGTAGATTGTGTATTTTCAATTCATTTTCGAAATATACGTTCAGCATTCAATTTTACTGTATTGAGATTGGAGAATTATGCTCATGTATATTCTGGAATTTTATGATATTGGAAGAAAAGGCCTTTGAAGTTATTTTAGGAACAAAAAAATGATATGACGTGAGCACTGCTGTTACTATAGATTGCTTCTAATCAGATATAAAGCTAGTGTTCACCAGATACTGAATTTGAGATGACATTTTTAGAGGATTTGGTAATCACTAGAAGGGGGCTGTTTGTCTAGAATTAGTATCCGCACACTGTTGTCTGTTCTCACCCTTTTCCTTTATTGTTGCAGGTCCTAAAGGTATCACAGAGGTTACAGTTGGTATTGTTGGAGTTTTTGATGGCCATAATGGTGCTGAAGCAAGTGAAATGGCATCAAAGCTATTACTGGAGTACTTTACAGTGCATATGTTCTTTCTTCTTGACACAACGTTTTCTGTCCTATTAAGGAAATTGAGGGGATGGCTACCAAATGAAAGAGGGAATGATGTACTTCAGGACCTGAAGTGGGATGAGGAATTGGGCCAGCATCAGTTGAAATTTGGGAGGTAGCCCTTCTCCTTTTGCGAACAAGTTTCAGTGGTTTTTCTTATTACAGGAATTACTCGGGTGTTAGAATTCACAGAAAGAAATTTTTGCATAGTATCAGAAATCTAAACAGTGTTATCTCCAATGTCTACTTTGAGATTTCATGAATACCTAGGAAGTATAAATGTATAATTGAGCCTTCCTTATTCTTATAGGCTTAAGCTGAGTTTGTCATCAATCTTTGATGAATCTTTTCCATTGGAAATATTCAAGGAAGCAGTGCTAAGAGCAATTGATGATATTGATTCTGCATTTTCAAGGGTGAGTCTTGAATAATTTTTCTTGGGTTGACCAGATTCTGATTCATCTAATGCTGCTATTTCTGATGTATACTTTTTCACATGAAGGATGCTTTTAGAAATAATTTTGATTCTGGATCTACTGCCGCAATCATACTGATGGCAGAAAATCAAATTTTTGCGGCCAACATTGGTGATTCAAAGGCGTTTGTGTGCTCCGAGGATTATAAATCTTCAACAGAGGCACGGGGTGAGGTTATCATTTTCACCTCAGATATGAGTTAATTGGACAACTGGATTTTGATTGCTATTCATCCTTTTATTCTGGATTAGTGTAAAGAGTAGATATCAAATACTTACTTAGATGGTCTTTTAAATTGCAGCTGCTTTATTGAGGATGTATAGGCAGACAAAGGTTGATGGGATCTTTCATCCCTTTAGAAATTATCGCACATTTGAATCAGTAGCTTCCGATGGGTTGTCTTTTTTGATTGCTAGGGAGTTGACTAGAGATCATCACCCAGATAGGGACGACGAAAGGTCTCGAGTGGAGTCTGCTGGGGGACATGTTTCTGAATGGGGTGGTGTAGCTCGAGTTAATGGTCAGTTGGCTGTTTCTAGAGCTATTGGGGATGTGTACCTGAAAAGGTGAGCTCTTTAGGCCTGTGTTTCACATAGATATTTATTTCTAAGATTTCCTTCTCTTGGTTAGTTTGTCCTTATCATTTGAAATATGGCTTTGAATTGCATGCTCTGGTTATTTCAGTTTTGTTGTTTTCTTCAGCTCTAATGACTTCCCAATGTACTGTTTTTACTAGTAAGCAAATAGTATCTTTATCTTTAGGTGTGACTTATCAGTCTTTCGATTTCTTATCAGTTATGGTGTTATATCTGTGCCCGAGATCACTGATTGGCAACCTTTGACAGAAAATGACAGCTACTTGGTGGCTGCATCAGATGGTGTTTTAGAACAACTAAACCCACAAGATGTTTGTGACATATTGTCAAAGTTACGTGCAGATTTCGCTGTTAGATCAGAACTAAATTCTTCCTGTATGCACTCATTAGCTGATTGCATAGTAAATGCTGCATTCAAAAAGGGAAGTACAGATAATATGGCAGCCATAATCCTCCCATTTAGGTCTAAAGTGCCTATGAAGACTCTGCCTAAGGAAGACTGTGATGGATTGCATATATCTGATTGCCCAGCTTTAGGATATAATGGTTATTCCATTGGACTGTCAGGTAAATTTCACTATTCTTGCTTCATAGCTCATACTTATTATATATCAATGAGAAATGAGCATAGAAGACATATAGGACTTTATGTTCCTAATTTGACATTATCTTGTGACATGAGTGCTAAATGCCAATAATCTTTTTAATGTAACTATGGTGACATTATCTTGAAATTTGTTGCTAATTTTCTTATTGATCTCACTCTAATTTCAGTATTTAAGAAGTACATGGACAGATGCTTGTTCTATCTTGTGCAGGACTGCATCCAAGCTTTGGCTGCAAAATTCTAAATCTCCATCCCCTCCTGTTGTAGTGTTATCATTACTGTTTCTTTTATTATATTTATTTATAATTCTTAATCTGCTTCAACTGAATCAGTTTTATTTATATTTTAGCATGTATTTCCCTTGTTTGTAATTCTTGCACAACAGGTTTATTTATTTATTTATTTTGGTATGTATAGAAATTTAGCAAACAGAGATGAGTTGCATTTGTAAATTATTTTTAGTGTATTTATGGTTGTCTTAAGTGTAAAAATGCATCATGTTTTTGCATAGGTATCTTGATAATGCTTATCTTATTTTGTTTCCATGACTTGGATCAGAACTTGCAGAAATGGAGCAAGCTCATCCAGTTGTTACCTACCTTGACAGATTGTTGGTAAGACTAGAAACAAGCAGAATGACATTTTCCATTCATTATTTAGGCATTTAGCTTGTTATTTTCAGGCTGCATGCTTGGGCCCTGACTTTAATTCCCAGAACAATGTTTTCCTTGTCACCTGTATCTTCTCCCTTATAATTACTGACAACTATGCACTGAAGGTGTTCGACTACTCTTGTCAATCTAGGAGATATTCATGGATTTGATGAGTTGTACAGTGTACACTTATACTCACCGTAGAGGTAGATTTTTTTGAGAATATGAAGTTTGTTTAGATATTATACTATGGGTTGCACCTCTTGATCATCTTTAGCTTCCCCATGCCCCATGCACAGCATGAACTGTTTACACTGGAGTGCCTTCTTTTTATTGTTTTTTACTGATACACATCTTAACAAGGTAATTGAATTTTAAAATTACAAACAATTTTATGAATTAGAACAGAATAAAGTAGTGATTTCTTTTCTCTTTGGAGCTAGCTCTGTAGTTATTCTTTCAGCAGTGTAATTTGAGATGAACTGTGACTACTTGCAGTTATATATATATATATATATATATATATATATATATATATATATATATAGAATTCAATTGAATGATTTTACTCAATTCCAAAATAGCTCTATCAGGAAACTCCATGTGTTTTATCCTTTGAAAATTGATGTTTATAGTTCTGAACAATGGTCTCTTTCATTCTTGCTTCAGGTTGTAGGAAAAGATAGATGTTTCTATCTATCTGAGAACCTTGATGAAAAGGATGATAATACATTCTGGATTCAAAAAGATGTCCGGGAATATCCATATGAACTAGGACATGGATTGTCTGTAGCTGGTTACAGTTCTGGTAAGCAGTGAATGTTGTTAATCTTGAAAGCGTTTGTGTTGGAACTTGGAAGGTAAAATGGATGGATTTTTGGGCTGGTCTTCCTGCTCTTTTTGCTGCCCCAGTTAAAGAGAGGGGAGAAAGGAGAGGGGAGTAGGGGACTAATGGCTAGTTGTTATGCACTTATGTTTGATCTCACATGGGGTTGGACACTGTTGTTCACAATCATTCTACTGATTCTTACCCCTTTAAGATCCCATATTTCTTTTATCTTATATATTGCTTTATAGTGGGTACTGGGTAGACTAGGTTTGGTGTGTGCCTATACTTAAGTGAATATCTAAATCCATTTTCCTTTTCATGGTGAAGGTGGACCAGTTAACTTGTATAATGATCAGCACTTGTGCTTAAACTTTGGGATGAACTTTGAAGGGAATAAAGAGCAGTGCATAAATCCCGAAGGCTTTGCTAGGTTCCTTGGTTTGCTTGAATCAGTTCCCTTTAATGATACTTTTTCAAATGAGCATGCAACAGCCGATTCAAGGTGCTTATCTTTACTGAACTTTAATCCTTTCTGTTGCATCATGCAATCTATGGGTGCCAATAAACTATTTCTAGTAACTTGGATGGTTTTATAGACTTCTGCCCAAGTTGAGAGAGATTGCCACAAACTTTTATGGCATATATGAGAGTTTTATGTGAAAACTTTATCTGCTATTCTGCTAGATACATCTCAACTTCATTTTCATGCGCTACTATTACAGATTGAGTTGGGTGGTGTGGGTTTCATTGACTTTGGCCCTAGTTATCTGTCCATTTTGATAGAGTTAGTGTCTAGGACAAGCAACCTATTCAGAGCATGTTCTGTTGGAGCAGTTTTGTAATTAGTAATGCTCATGAGACGCATTATTTTTCATTCTTCCTAACTGCACTGGACTTAAATATTTAGCAATTTTATTAGTTGATTCTGAAGTATTCTTGTCCTATTTAATGCTAATGCAAGCAGTTTAAATTAATATTTGTGGCAAATTGTTTCCATTTGCCTCAGGTACATACTAAAGAAAAGATATGACCGTGGATCTTATGGAGAAGTATGGATGGCTTTTCCTTGGAACTGTTCTCATGGCAACAAGACTTCAGAGAATGCCAAAACTCCATATTCAGAAGATTCTGATAATGACCATTCTGATGACACTAAGTTCATTTTGAAGCGTATAATGGTAAACTAATCTCAAATATGCACCTTATATTCCCTTCAGTTGCATATTTACTTGTTCAGATCATTTTTTGTGTACACACTAATTTTAAGTTTGATAATATTCAATTTAAAATGTCTTGTCAAGAGGTGGAAGTGATTTGTGCTCAGTGTTGTAAAAATCGGCCTAGGCCCTAGGTGCCCCTAGGCCAAGGCGATTTTAACCCTAGGCGGCTTTTAGTTGGTCGGCCGACTTGGCGCCCTAGGCGCCAAGTTGGGCGCCTAACTAGGCCTAGTCGGTGCCCAACTAAGCCGAGTTGGCGCTCAACTCGATCAAGTGGTTTTTTTTTGCTTGCTTGGCTACTCCTCTTCTATATTCCTCTAGCCATGTACTCAACTAACCATCTAATATATGCAATTGACTAGTTTGGGGGATTATAACAGTGTAACAACTCCTAGCCCTAAGTGGGAAAAGTGGAGACGATATACTCAGATTACTTGGCCGCCTAGGCGCTAGGCGCCCCCGGACGCCTAACTAGCGCCTTCTGCAACATTGTTTGTGCTGACCTTTAGCTCATTTTCATTTTTTTTTCCTCTTCCACTCAAGCTCATTGAAAGAAGTAAAATAAAATGGAAAATAAGATTCAGCCCCACATGCTTTGTCATGCTTTCAGATGGAACAGAGGTGCATTGACATGTAGAATCAAACAAGTAGTTGTGTGAATAGAAGGATCTTCTTTTTTTCTTCTAGTGAAAGTATTTATGTGAAAATAAACTAGAGATTAAGGACAAAATCTGTGATATTGTATGATATATTGCAAAATGAAGTAAAGCTTTCAGAATTTCTTATTGGTGCTGTGGCATCATTTAGATTCTAGTAACAGTGGTGGGAGCTTGGTATGATCTTCTATGCTTTCTGTCTATCATAAATGTTCTCCATCCACACATCCCATGCACTTATAGCATATTTATTATAATCTGAGTACTTGCTACTTGGTTTCAAGTCAGCTTTATGTTTAAGTATGTTTCCAATTCTTTGGTCAAAAGCTTATTGGATTGATGTCATTTTCTACTCTGTAATTCTGGAGTCTCACTGATGTCATAAATAGTTTCTGTTAAAAGGTGGAGAAAGGGGTTGCTGTATATCTAAGTGGGCTAAGGGAGAAACATTTTGGTGAACTTTTCTTGAATGCAACTACTGTTCTTGGAGGTCCATTGTCAGCTAGAGAATCCTATTGCCTCTCGAAAGATACTTGTCTAGAGCCACATGGCCATTTAATGGAAAATGACTCAATTGGTCTGGAAATGGGTGAAGTTTTGAATTTTGACAATATCTATGGTGGAAGAAGTGAAATGATGCAATCTACCTATGAAGAAGGTCTTAATCACATTGCCAGATATATTGAATCTTTTGAGTCCCAATCTAATGAAATATGGCTTGTTTTCCGCCATGAAGGAGTATCCTTGTCAAAGATCTTGTATACAGCTGAAGAAGTGACAAATAGTGCAGGAGAGAGAAATGAACAAGTGAAGAATGTTCAGATATTGCACCCATCAAAATGGTGGTACTGGTTAAAGACAACAGAAGCAGGGCGGGAGGAAATGCGCAATCTTATATGGCAATTGGTACGTGATGTCATAATTTGCATCACTTTGGCTTTTATGGTCAGGTCAGGTTTTTTGCACAGTTTTAATGTAGTTTCTGGTCTGGTTTGGTTTATGAATCTCGAACTCTTTCTTTTAGTCAAAGGTATATTTATTTTTCTATTGAAAGCTGTTTGAGTATCAGATATGGTGTGGCTGAATACTGCCTGGTGCCTGGTTAACATAATCACATATTTTGCCTAAGAACTAAGATCTAACCTTTTACTTTGCTAGATTGTTAGTCTAAAACCCAAATCATACTCATTTCTGGCTTTAAGCTTCCGATTTTTAACAACATTATCCCCAAATGTGCTAATAGATGGACTTGGTTGGAATTTCTTACATTTAATAATTCTAGTTTGGACTTTTGGCCAATCTTTTAGAAAGTAACATCTATATGCAGTTTTGCTTATAGAGTTACTCTGTCTTCTTTTCTTTTGTTCAGCTCATGGCACTCAAGTCTTGTCATGACCGGAATATCACACATAGAGATATTAAACCTGGTAAGAACCTCTAAATACCACATGATATGAATTTGATGTGATTGAACTTTCTTATATTCACATGTAGATTATTAGATTAAGATACCATAAGAGCTAGCTGTAACCTTCCATGTTAAGAATGAGTGTTGTATGCAGTATGTTTACAGTTAACATTACTGGAACATGACAGTAGTGATGCTATGCACCGGTGAACTTCGTGTTGCACCTTAGAGACTTCCTGTCTTAAGAGGTGCTACTGATTTACAACAAAATGATGGTTAGTGTATAGTAGGTTCACTTAAAATGAGGACGACTCGAGTGTTTAGTTCCTCCTTTTCCCTTTTAAGGTTTGAATGTTAATGATAAACAATCCAGAAGTAACATAAATATCTAGCTTATACACAATATGGATCATATCGCTATCTTCTTATTTACCAGTATGGCAGTATATCAATTAACCTTTTTATTCTCCTTTATATAAGAATGACTCCCTTGTTCTTCCAGTAATTTACCTGAACTTCCATTTTCTGGTTAGAGAATATGGTCATATGCTTTGAAGATATGGATTCTGGGAGATGCTTGAAAGGACATCCAAGTGGGGATAACAATTATACCACAAAAATGTAATTCAGATTTTCTTACCACAATATGTTTGACTTGAAGTCTTATAGCACCTTTTTTTTTTCACTGAATTTTAGCTTTTCTAGTTTTACTTTGGCTTCTAAATCTATACAAATTGCCTTTGTTTAGTTAAAATTTCAAATAGGAGATGCTGTTCCCATGTCATTGTTCACATTGGTTTAAACCTGCAGTGGCAGCTGTTACTGGGGTTTTTAGAATTTGTGAAGTCTCACATTTCCCCAAACCCTGGTTTATCCACAAAATTATACATAGTATATGAGTTATTACATGTTATGATAGGTGCTTTTATCTTGTCTTAATGTGTATTCTATCATCTATTAGGCGCATTATTGACTTTGGGAGTGCACTGGATGACTTCACATTGAAGCATTTGTATGGCTCTGTTGGACCTTCAAGGTATTTTATCTGTAGCTAAAAGTTCTCTTTTCTATATTAAGATTTCATGACACAGAGTAACAAAGGTAGAGAGTTTAACCGCTTGGCACAGCTTCAAGGGTCATAAGAATATATTTTTATTCATCTTGATTATACTATACTTCCTACTGTTTCAGGGCTGAACAAACTTGTGAATATACTCCACCTGAGGCTTTTCTTAATGCCAGCTGGTACCAGGGGCCAACTTCAGCAAGTCTTAAGTATGCGAATTTCATTTAATCATTTACTACTGTTGAATTTCTTTCTTGTTGGTTTTTTTCCATTCTTGTCTTCCTTCCCATAACTTTCAGATGACATGTAATGGGACACTCTGGTTACAGTATTCTATGAACTTCCTCTCATCTCACCTAAGCGACTGATCTTTAACTGTTACCCTGTTGGACAGGTACGATATGTGGAGTGTTGGGGTTGTGATGTTGGAACTAATATTAGGATCACCAAATGTGTTCCAGATAAGTTCTAGGACACGTGCTCTTTTAGATCAGCATCTAGAAGGTTGGAATGATAGCATAAAGGAGCTTGCCTTCAAGTAAGTCTGGCATTGGGTATCATAATTATAATGAATGGTTACTATTACTACAAATTGATCTCAATACTTTATGAATAATGAGGATCTGATTGCCATGCGTCTTGAATAGACTAAGAGCTTTCATGGAATTATGTATTCTGATCCCTGGGAGTTCAACAAAGCCGCGTTACCCGGTAAGTTCAACTTCTAGTGTTTTGTGAGATTAATTGACATGCTTGTGCTATATACTTTCACACTAGAAATAATAAAAGCTGCAGATTGCTAAACAGTAATTGTCACCACCTCTCACTCATGGGTGGATTTTACTTTAAGGGTGTGTTTGGAAACCCGGAAAATGATTTCCGGAAATCATTTTCCGGGTGTTCAGTGTTTGGCAAGGCTTGGAAAATCCAGTCAACGGAAAATGATTTCCGTTGACTGGGGAAAATCACCCCCATTTGGCGGAAAATGACTTCCACCAAAAAAAAGCGGAAGTCATTTTCCGCCGCTCAGGAAATGACGAACACCAGCTTTGGTTTCCGCCGGAAACCCAATTCCTGCTCTGGTTTCCCCTGGCAGAAACCAGAGCAGATTTGTTTTCATCTGCTCTGACGGAAACCAGAGGGTGATGTTTGTTGTTGTTGTTGTTGTTTTTTTTTTTTTTTTTTTAAATTTATAATTATTATTTGCTATAATATTATTTTAAATAATATTATAAATATTTTAATATTTTAAATAAAATAATTAAAATATATAATTATACAATTCTAATCATTTTCCAGAAAATGAACCAAACACACAGTTTTCCAAAATGCAACCAAACACGGGAAATGAACTTATTTTTTGGAAAATGAATCATTTTCCAGAAAACATTTTCCAGAAGTCATTTTCTTGCTTTCCAAACACACCCTAAAAGAAGTGGATGTATATAATAACTAACAGGTTTCTGTTTACGTTCTTTAGGGAAGACACTTTACCTTGCATTACAAGTATATTACTCCTACTTATTAGCATTGCCATTAACTTGAAATAAATTATTATGAATCAGAGCTTCATTATACTGTAATTGTCCAGGACTCAGTTTCACCGGCTCCATGGAAATGCTCTGAAGAGTTCTTTTTGCATCAAATTAGAAACAGAGATCCTCTAAAAATAGGGTCAGTATAGTGTGATACCACCAAACACCTCCCCCTACCCCCTAATAATAAAATGAATACATAAAGATGCATAGAGGGTGAGAGATCAAGTAGTTGACTCATGGTGCTAGTCAGTTCTTTCTATTTTTGACTGTGCATTGTCTGCAGGTTTCCAAATATATGGGCTTTGCGATTAGTTCGCCAACTGCTGCACTGGAATCCTGTGAGTCAGCCCTCAAAAAGTTATTATGAATTGCATTGAGAATCTGTTACTGTAGTGTGGTATCATTGCTAGGATTATCTTTGTCATTTATGGCATTGGTACTTGAAGGTGCATCTAAAGTATTAGATACGGAGTATATTTTAACAATAGATACATTTTAAATTTATCTAGGAGGATCGGCTGAGTGTTGATGAAGCTCTGAAGCATCCATATTTTTCACAACATGCAAACAATCAAACTGATGGAAAGGTTTAACTTGCCTCTGTCTATGCTCAGTTCCACATGCTTTGAAGGTATCCATAACTTCTTTTATTGCCTCTATATGCTCAGGTTCCACAATAATTTGATTATTAAACCCATTTCTTCTTTTTATTTACAAAATAATTTAATAATTAAACCCCATTTCCTTTGCTCCACCCTTCTCTTCTTTTTTCTTTTCACAAATCACAATAATCTGATGATTAAACCCCATTTCCTTTGCTCCACCCTTTTTAAGCTCAAAGGTTCATTAGTACCAGTTTTGACTGGCATAATTTATTGCAGAAATGAGTCGAGCAGACTGAGTTTTGGGTTGGGATGTTTGCTCCTCAAGCAGGCAGGAGTCATTACCGAAGTGGTTTTTTATCAGGTGAGTGGTTAGATGAGAACGTTAGCACTGTGTAAGTATGCAATTCCATTGATTAGAAAAGAAATAGAAAGAAAAAATAAAATGTATCAGTAAAGAAGCATTTTTGTATTTGTACAACTATGCATCCCAAGATATATAGAGAACAGAGAACTGGTCATTCCATCTGTTGCGCTACAGCAAAAGAATCAATGGATTAGACCTACCTACTATCACTGTGCTGCATTCTTCTTTATTGGAATCACAATAACCGACAGGTTGTCCATACTGCCCTCATCAAATGCCTTGTGGACTATGCAATCTGCTAGGGAGGATAATGAACATAAAGGAGAGTTGTTGGGGATCTCCTTTTCTTGAGCCTGTAGTATATTGCACACGGTCTGTGGAGCCATAGTCTCAAATATACCATCAGTTCCGATGACTATGTAGTAGTCCTTGCTGGTCAGATTTCGCCAATTTATTTCCGGTTCAGCAATAACACCATATCTAAGATTTTAACCAATAGCAAATATATCAAAGTTGCTTCTGCTTTTACTCATCCTTTGATGTTTACTAACATTGGGGAAACAAATAAGGGTGCGTTTGGTTCGCACATGGAAATCGGAATCGGAATCAAAATGGGTATCAAATATTTGGTAATGGTAATGGATTTTGGTGAAAGTATTTAGGGTGTGTTTGGTTGGTGGGTTTAGGCATAAGGAATGGGTATGAAAGTGATTGTTTGTGTTTGGTTGATAGGTTTTGTGAATGCTACTATGGGTTTGGAATACCCCATTAATGACAAAACCCATGCCCTTATTACATAAGGGTTTCATCTCCCTTCCTCCTTTCTTCCTCACTATTAATAATCATTCCCATTCCACCCAATTACCAAACATGTTAAATACTTTCACCAAAACCCATTACCATTACTAAGTATTTGATACCCATTCCGATTCCGATTCCCATGTGCGAACCAAACGTACCCTTAGCATGTTTGGTAGTTGGGTGGAATGGGAATGATTATTAATAATTGAGGAAGAAAGGAGGAAGGGAGATGAAACTCTTATTTAATAAGGGTATGAGTTTTCTCATTAATTGGGTATTCCAAACCCATAGTAGCATTCACAAAACTTATCAACCAAACACAAGCAATCACTTTCATACCCATTCCTTATGCCTAAACCCACCAACCAAACACACCCTAAACTTTCTTGCCAGATTTTGTTAGTTCTATTTTACGTTAGTCCGTTAAAATAAATTTTTTTTTTGGTTGATTAAAAGTTAATTTATTATAAAATTATTGCTTATGGAATATTTTAATTATTTTTTTCATGATTCTAATATATTTGTATTAAAATAAAATTATATTTTATAATTTATATAATAAAAAATATGTAAAAGAAAAAAACTGTTAATCTGTAACTTATTATAATAAAAATAAATTTATAAATATAACATGGATAATATTTCCTAGAAAATGATTTGAAAAAAAAAGCCTAAAAAGTTCATTAAATTGTTTTTTTTTTCTTTGATTAATATTTTACAATATGAACATAAATTTATTAAAAACTTATTTATAATAAAATATTAATTATTTTATTGATTATAATAATATAATTATTTATATTAAAATAAAATTATAATTTCTAATAGTTATAAATATTACTTCCTCTCAGTCTCATTTTGTTTGTCCGGTTAGATTAACGTAGTTTGACTGAAATTATTTTTAATTCAATTTTTCATAATATTAAGTTTGACATTAGTATATATAAAATTTATATATTTAGACACTGCATTAAAATTACTATTAAACACAAAAATTAAATTTAAAAATAATAAAAAATTTAGTAAAGAAAATAAGCAATAAAGAAATATTTGATTGACCCATGAATAGTAAATAAGACAAGCAAAATGAAGCAAAGAAAATAACACTACTATTAATAAAAATATGTAAATAAATAACTTTTAGCATGCAATTTATTATAATAAAAATAAATACAAAAATTAATAAATATAACACTAAAAATATTTGTAGAAAATTGTTTTTGAAAAACATAAATTATTTTTTAGAAAAAGTTTTCTTCTACCAATATCTGATTGAAAGTCAAGAAAAAAAAAATTCTTTTTGGTTAAAAGTCATAAAACTATATTCTTTTCTGTTTGAGTCATTTTCTAAAACATGAACATAAATTTATTATAAAGTATTTTTATTAATGATTATAATAATTATTATCTATATTAAAATAAAATTATAATCTACAAATTATTATAATAAAAATATGTAAATAAATAATTTTTAACTTATAATTTATTAACTTAATAAAAATTTTAAATTACTATTTCTAAAAAAAATACGTAATAAGTTTATTTCATATTTTTACAATTGTTAAATTATATATTATTTGTACATTCATAACATTAAAAATTATACTACTTTAAGAACAAACAAAAAAACAATTTTAGAAATACAAAATTAATTTCAATACACAAGCTTAACTTAAAATAAAAATTAAAAAAAAATTTAAAAAAAAAAAAAAACTGAGTTGACTTGCCCAAGTACTATATCATATGGGTTGAACTCAATAGTTATACAATGGACCTCTCACAATTTACATACTAAATGTCACAATATTAAGTAGGTAAATTGTGAACATTTAGTTATAAATTCTGCATTTTAAACTCAAATTTACCCTGCAATATAGACTTGATGTGGACTCACGTCCACGGAATAATTTGCCGGCTGAGCTCAAGTTGGCCAATATTGTCATCTTTGATTCATAGAATAGACATAAAAATAACATTCTCAAATCTCAATAGTAGACCTATTTTGTCAGACTTTTGATGAGAATAAGCTATTCTCCTCGTGAGGAGAATATTTCTAGGGGCCCTTAGTATTAGCAATTTGCCAATTCCTAAGCCAAGTTGCCCTCATTTAATTAAAATATCAAATTAAATAAATGATGTGTATACTTATTTATTTATTTAGAGTATATATACATATGTGTGCACATGTATTTATTTATTTTTTTAAATATATAATATTCAACATATAAGTGTTTATGTCTTTTGTCTGTTTATTAAATTTTATTTCTTAGACCAACCAGACAAAAATAATTTATGAAGCCCATTAATTTTGCAAACCAAACAATGAAATAAAATTCTTATTATATTTTTTGTTTAAAATATTCCCTATGGAATAGGATATCAACTCACCTAAAATCCATTCCATGAACAAACATGATATCATAGTATATTGAAGCCAATAATCCATAAGTAACTTAGTGTTTGGTTGACGGATTTTGGTATAAGGTATGGGTATCAAAGTGATTGTTATTGTTTAGTTGACAGGTTTTTAGAATAGTACTATGGGTTTGAAATACCCCATTAATTGAAAAACTTTTACCCTTATTAAATAAGGGTTTTATTTCCCTCCTCCTTTCTTCCTCAACTATTAATAACCATTCCCATTCCACCCTGTTGAGAATTATTTTATGCTAGTGGTATTTAATTATTATACCTTTATGCTAGTATTAGGTAGTGTTATCAGTATTAGGCTTAGTGGAAGAAATTAAGGAAGTAGTGCAGCATTATACTGCAGGATTTAAGGGAGCTCTGTCTTCCTCATGTGTATATATATAGATGTAATCAGCTAATAATAAAGATATAGAATTTTCTTCACCATGATCTGATTTTACATGGTATCAGAGCCTAAGATTCTAGGCTATTTTCTTTCCATTTCTGAAAAACACCATCTTTTCCGGCAACCCGCGACTGATTTATCTCGTTCCGACTTACTTCCGGCTAGTGTGTGAGGAAACTAGCACCACAGCCTCACTCGGAACCTTGTCGCGAAGCCAGGCCAGGAATTCCGTCATCATCTGCTGACGCACGCGCCGCCACGCGCCACCACCATCGCCGGAAATTGCAGACTGTTTTCTGGCCAGATCTCTCTCCTCCGGTCTCCGATCAAGCTGCCGTTTTCTCCCCTGGTTTCGTCTCAAGGAGACGCAGCTAACAGCATTTTCCAGATTGTTCGCCGGCGCCGGTCAACGCCGGTCAACGGCACTGTTCCGGTCAGAGGTACTGTTCCGGTGAAACCTTCCAGTTCAGTCGACGATTCCTCTTTCACTCACTTGCTAATATTCTTTTTTGTCAACCATGTCTTCAACTGGTACTGAAGAAACTTCTGGCAGTGTTGAGAATGTTATTTCTAGCTCAGTGTTTGTACCTAATTTATCTGGAAATCCAGTTATTACCTCTGAAAAATTATGTGGGTCACAAAACTACCATTCTTGGTCCGATGCAGTTGAAATGTGGTTTATGGGCCAAGGTGTTAGTGACCATTTGGAAAAGGGGGTAGAAAAGGTTCCAGAAAATGAGAGGGCAATTTGGAAAAGAGTGGATGCCCAACTTTGTAGTCTCCTGTGGCAATCCCTTTCACCTGAGTTAATTCAACTGTTCAGAGTTTTTAAAACATGTGTTGAGGTATGGAATCAAGCTAAGTCCTTATACACTAATGATGTTTCTCAATGTTACACAGTTGTTAATAATTTGGTTAACTTAAAGAAGGATGGTATGAGTATGGAAGCCTTTCTGGGGAAAACTCAAGGTTTATTAACTGAGTTTAATAAGCTGTTACCAACTGGAGGGACACCTGCAGAACAGATTGCCCAACGTGAAAAATTTTTTGTTGTTTTTGTTTTATCTAAACTAGGCCCTGAGTTTGAGAATACTCGAAACCAGATTCTTGGAGATAATGTTGTACCAGGGATCCAAGAATTGTTCAAACGTCTTCTTCAAGTGACTTCTTTTCCTAGTGAGACTTCTGCACCAACCACAGGCCAATCTGCTCTTGTGATCCAAGGAGGTCGAGGTAACAATTTGGGCAACCGAAATAAAGACCGTAGTGGGCAGAAAAACACTAGATATTGTGATTACTGCAATAGATCTGGACACACGCGGGATCGATGCTGGAAGCTGCACGGGAGACCAGTGCCTGCCCCTACAAATGTGGCTCAGCTCAAACAAGAAGATTCAGGTTCTAAAACTATCTCTCTTGCAGAATATGAAGAGTTTGCCCGATTTAAAGCTAGTGCCCAAGCTGCTGTTGTCACTCCTATAGCTCACACCAAAGAGACTCACACAGCCCTTGTTTCTCAATCTGGACCTCTTGGGTCATGGGTCCTTGATTCAGGTGCTTCTGAACATATCTGTGGTAATTCTTCTTTATTAACCCTTTTCACAGATTCTAAGCCTCTTCCATCCATTGTGTTTGGTAATGGATCCATATGTACTGCTCATGGTGTTGGTAAAGCAAGGCCTCTTCCTAATTTACCTTTATCATCAGTTTTGTATATACCTACATGTCCTTTTAACTTGATTTCCATTCATCAACTTACTCACTCTTTGGATTGCCTAGTCACCTTTTCTTCTGATTCTGTTATTATACAGGACCGTCGTTCGGGGAAGACGATTGGCTCGGGGTATGAATCAAAAGGACTATACCGCCTATCCACTCCTGCTTCCGCTGTCTGTAATGCTACTGTTTCTCCTTCCCTTACTCATTGTCGTCTAGGTCATCCAAGTTTGAAGAAACTACAACAACTTGAACCAAGTCTCTCAAAGTTGTCTTCACTAGAGTGTGAATCTTGTCAGTATGGAAAACATTCTAGAACCTCATTTCCTGAACGGGTCAATAAAGTGTCTTCGTCTCCTTTTTCTTTAGTTCACAGTGATATTTGGGGTCCTAGTCGTGTCACATCTGTGTTAGGTTTTAAGTATTTTGTTACTTTTATTGATGACTTTTCTCGTTGTACTTGGGTTTTCCTAATGCAACGACGATCTGAATTGTTCAACATCTTTCAAAAGTTTCATAATGAAATTAAAAATCAATTTGGAGTGTCTATTAAAATTCTTCGGAGTGATAATGCCAGGGAATATTTCAATACTCCTTTGTCTACCCTTCTTGACTCCGAGGGTATTCTCCATGAATCTTCTTGTCCGGACACACCACAACAAAATGGTGTGTCTGAACGAAAAAATAGACATCTAGTGGAGACTGCTCGGACTATGCTTCTTCACTATAAGGTCCCTTCTTGTTTCTGGGGAGATGCTATCCTTCATTCATGTTATCTTATTAACCGTATGCCATCGTCTGTTTTACACGGCAAAATACCTTACCACTTGTTGTTTCCTCAAGAGCCATTACACAAGCTTCCACTCAAGGTTTTTGGTTGCACTTGCTTTGTTCAGGATATTACTCCTGGCCGTGATAAACTCGCACCCAAGTCTTTGAAATGTATTTTTGTGGGATACTCTAGGGTTCAAAAAGGGTTCAGATGTTATTGCCCTGACACACGACGATTCTATGTATCACCAAATGTTACCTTCTTTGAGAACACTCCATTCTTTTCATCTGACTCTACAGGGGTTGTGGATCCTTTTTCTGATGTCTTACCGGTTCCCTCGTTTGAAGGGGGGATAGAAATACCACTTCCTAGTGTCCTACCTCCCACTCCATCACAAACCCAAACTCCATCACAAACCCAAACTGTTTCTCCTTTCCAGTTCACCTATCATCGTCGGTCAACACTACCACCGACCACTACTGCTGCAAACATTGAACCTGCTGATTCATCTCCTGAGCTGTCTCTTCCCTNGCTAAACAGTAATTGTCACCACCTCTCACTCATGGGTGGATTTTACTTTAAGGGTGTGTTTGGAAACCCGGAAAATGATTTCCGGAAATCATTTTCCGGGTGTTCAGTGTTTGGCAAGGCTTGGAAAATCCAGTCAACGGAAAATGATTTCCGTTGACTGGGGAAAATCACCCCCATTTGGCGGAAAATGACTTCCACCAAAAAAAAGCGGAAGTCATTTTCCGCCGCTCAGGAAATGACGAACACCAGCTTTGGTTTCCGCCGGAAACCCAATTCCTGCTCTGGTTTCCCCTGGCAGAAACCAGAGCAGATTTGTTTTCATCTGCTCTGACGGAAACCAGAGGGTGATGTTTGTTGTTGTTGTTGTTGTTTTTTTTTTTTTTTTTTTAAATTTATAATTATTATTTGCTATAATATTATTTTAAATAATATTATAAATATTTTAATATTTTAAATAAAATAATTAAAATATATAATTATACAATTCTAATCATTTTCCAGAAAATGAACCAAACACACAGTTTTCCAAAATGCAACCAAACACGGGAAATGAACTTATTTTTTGGAAAATGAATCATTTTCCAGAAAACATTTTCCAGAAGTCATTTTCTTGCTTTCCAAACACACCCTAAAAGAAGTGGATGTATATAATAACTAACAGGTTTCTGTTTACGTTCTTTAGGGAAGACACTTTACCTTGCATTACAAGTATATTACTCCTACTTATTAGCATTGCCATTAACTTGAAATAAATTATTATGAATCAGAGCTTCATTATACTGTAATTGTCCAGGACTCAGTTTCACCGGCTCCATGGAAATGCTCTGAAGAGTTCTTTTTGCATCAAATTAGAAACAGAGATCCTCTAAAAATAGGGTCAGTATAGTGTGATACCACCAAACACCTCCCCCTACCCCCTAATAATAAAATGAATACATAAAGATGCATAGAGGGTGAGAGATCAAGTAGTTGACTCATGGTGCTAGTCAGTTCTTTCTATTTTTGACTGTGCATTGTCTGCAGGTTTCCAAATATATGGGCTTTGCGATTAGTTCGCCAACTGCTGCACTGGAATCCTGTGAGTCAGCCCTCAAAAAGTTATTATGAATTGCATTGAGAATCTGTTACTGTAGTGTGGTATCATTGCTAGGATTATCTTTGTCATTTATGGCATTGGTACTTGAAGGTGCATCTAAAGTATTAGATACGGAGTATATTTTAACAATAGATACATTTTAAATTTATCTAGGAGGATCGGCTGAGTGTTGATGAAGCTCTGAAGCATCCATATTTTTCACAACATGCAAACAATCAAACTGATGGAAAGGTTTAACTTGCCTCTGTCTATGCTCAGTTCCACATGCTTTGAAGGTATCCATAACTTCTTTTATTGCCTCTATATGCTCAGGTTCCACAATAATTTGATTATTAAACCCATTTCTTCTTTTTATTTACAAAATAATTTAATAATTAAACCCCATTTCCTTTGCTCCACCCTTCTCTTCTTTTTTCTTTTCACAAATCACAATAATCTGATGATTAAACCCCATTTCCTTTGCTCCACCCTTTTTAAGCTCAAAGGTTCATTAGTACCAGTTTTGACTGGCATAATTTATTGCAGAAATGAGTCGAGCAGACTGAGTTTTGGGTTGGGATGTTTGCTCCTCAAGCAGGCAGGAGTCATTACCGAAGTGGTTTTTTATCAGGTGAGTGGTTAGATGAGAACGTTAGCACTGTGTAAGTATGCAATTCCATTGATTAGAAAAGAAATAGAAAGAAAAAATAAAATGTATCAGTAAAGAAGCATTTTTGTATTTGTACAACTATGCATCCCAAGATATATAGAGAACAGAGAACTGGTCATTCCATCTGTTGCGCTACAGCAAAAGAATCAATGGATTAGACCTACCTACTATCACTGTGCTGCATTCTTCTTTATTGGAATCACAATAACCGACAGGTTGTCCATACTGCCCTCATCAAATGCCTTGTGGACTATGCAATCTGCTAGGGAGGATAATGAACATAAAGGAGAGTTGTTGGGGATCTCCTTTTCTTGAGCCTGTAGTATATTGCACACGGTCTGTGGAGCCATAGTCTCAAATATACCATCAGTTCCGATGACTATGTAGTAGTCCTTGCTGGTCAGATTTCGCCAATTTATTTCCGGTTCAGCAATAACACCATATCTAAGATTTTAACCAATAGCAAATATATCAAAGTTGCTTCTGCTTTTACTCATCCTTTGATGTTTACTAACATTGGGGAAACAAATAAGGGTGCGTTTGGTTCGCACATGGAAATCGGAATCGGAATCAAAATGGGTATCAAATATTTGGTAATGGTAATGGATTTTGGTGAAAGTATTTAGGGTGTGTTTGGTTGGTGGGTTTAGGCATAAGGAATGGGTATGAAAGTGATTGTTTGTGTTTGGTTGATAGGTTTTGTGAATGCTACTATGGGTTTGGAATACCCCATTAATGACAAAACCCATGCCCTTATTACATAAGGGTTTCATCTCCCTTCCTCCTTTCTTCCTCACTATTAATAATCATTCCCATTCCACCCAATTACCAAACATGTTAAATACTTTCACCAAAACCCATTACCATTACTAAGTATTTGATACCCATTCCGATTCCGATTCCCATGTGCGAACCAAACGTACCCTTAGCATGTTTGGTAGTTGGGTGGAATGGGAATGATTATTAATAATTGAGGAAGAAAGGAGGAAGGGAGATGAAACTCTTATTTAATAAGGGTATGAGTTTTCTCATTAATTGGGTATTCCAAACCCATAGTAGCATTCACAAAACTTATCAACCAAACACAAGCAATCACTTTCATACCCATTCCTTATGCCTAAACCCACCAACCAAACACACCCTAAACTTTCTTGCCAGATTTTGTTAGTTCTATTTTACGTTAGTCCGTTAAAATAAATTTTTTTTTTGGTTGATTAAAAGTTAATTTATTATAAAATTATTGCTTATGGAATATTTTAATTATTTTTTTCATGATTCTAATATATTTGTATTAAAATAAAATTATATTTTATAATTTATATAATAAAAAATATGTAAAAGAAAAAAACTGTTAATCTGTAACTTATTATAATAAAAATAAATTTATAAATATAACATGGATAATATTTCCTAGAAAATGATTTGAAAAAAAAAGCCTAAAAAGTTCATTAAATTGTTTTTTTTTTCTTTGATTAATATTTTACAATATGAACATAAATTTATTAAAAACTTATTTATAATAAAATATTAATTATTTTATTGATTATAATAATATAATTATTTATATTAAAATAAAATTATAATTTCTAATAGTTATAAATATTACTTCCTCTCAGTCTCATTTTGTTTGTCCGGTTAGATTAACGTAGTTTGACTGAAATTATTTTTAATTCAATTTTTCATAATATTAAGTTTGACATTAGTATATATAAAATTTATATATTTAGACACTGCATTAAAATTACTATTAAACACAAAAATTAAATTTAAAAATAATAAAAAATTTAGTAAAGAAAATAAGCAATAAAGAAATATTTGATTGACCCATGAATAGTAAATAAGACAAGCAAAATGAAGCAAAGAAAATAACACTACTATTAATAAAAATATGTAAATAAATAACTTTTAGCATGCAATTTATTATAATAAAAATAAATACAAAAATTAATAAATATAACACTAAAAATATTTGTAGAAAATTGTTTTTGAAAAACATAAATTATTTTTTAGAAAAAGTTTTCTTCTACCAATATCTGATTGAAAGTCAAGAAAAAAAAAATTCTTTTTGGTTAAAAGTCATAAAACTATATTCTTTTCTGTTTGAGTCATTTTCTAAAACATGAACATAAATTTATTATAAAGTATTTTTATTAATGATTATAATAATTATTATCTATATTAAAATAAAATTATAATCTACAAATTATTATAATAAAAATATGTAAATAAATAATTTTTAACTTATAATTTATTAACTTAATAAAAATTTTAAATTACTATTTCTAAAAAAAATACGTAATAAGTTTATTTCATATTTTTACAATTGTTAAATTATATATTATTTGTACATTCATAACATTAAAAATTATACTACTTTAAGAACAAACAAAAAAACAATTTTAGAAATACAAAATTAATTTCAATACACAAGCTTAACTTAAAATAAAAATTAAAAAAAAATTTAAAAAAAAAAAAAAACTGAGTTGACTTGCCCAAGTACTATATCATATGGGTTGAACTCAATAGTTATACAATGGACCTCTCACAATTTACATACTAAATGTCACAATATTAAGTAGGTAAATTGTGAACATTTAGTTATAAATTCTGCATTTTAAACTCAAATTTACCCTGCAATATAGACTTGATGTGGACTCACGTCCACGGAATAATTTGCCGGCTGAGCTCAAGTTGGCCAATATTGTCATCTTTGATTCATAGAATAGACATAAAAATAACATTCTCAAATCTCAATAGTAGACCTATTTTGTCAGACTTTTGATGAGAATAAGCTATTCTCCTCGTGAGGAGAATATTTCTAGGGGCCCTTAGTATTAGCAATTTGCCAATTCCTAAGCCAAGTTGCCCTCATTTAATTAAAATATCAAATTAAATAAATGATGTGTATACTTATTTATTTATTTAGAGTATATATACATATGTGTGCACATGTATTTATTTATTTTTTTAAATATATAATATTCAACATATAAGTGTTTATGTCTTTTGTCTGTTTATTAAATTTTATTTCTTAGACCAACCAGACAAAAATAATTTATGAAGCCCATTAATTTTGCAAACCAAACAATGAAATAAAATTCTTATTATATTTTTTGTTTAAAATATTCCCTATGGAATAGGATATCAACTCACCTAAAATCCATTCCATGAACAAACATGATATCATAGTATATTGAAGCCAATAATCCATAAGTAACTTAGTGTTTGGTTGACGGATTTTGGTATAAGGTATGGGTATCAAAGTGATTGTTATTGTTTAGTTGACAGGTTTTTAGAATAGTACTATGGGTTTGAAATACCCCATTAATTGAAAAACTTTTACCCTTATTAAATAAGGGTTTTATTTCCCTCCTCCTTTCTTCCTCAACTATTAATAACCATTCCCATTCCACCCTGTTGAGAATTATTTTATGCTAGTGGTATTTAATTATTATACCTTTATGCTAGTATTAGGTAGTGTTATCAGTATTAGGCTTAGTGGAAGAAATTAAGGAAGTAGTGCAGCATTATACTGCAGGATTTAAGGGAGCTCTGTCTTCCTCATGTGTATATATATAGATGTAATCAGCTAATAATAAAGATATAGAATTTTCTTCACCATGATCTGATTTTACATGGTATCAGAGCCTAAGATTCTAGGCTATTTTCTTTCCATTTCTGAAAAACACCATCTTTTCCGGCAACCCGCGACTGATTTATCTCGTTCCGACTTACTTCCGGCTAGTGTGTGAGGAAACTAGCACCACAGCCTCACTCGGAACCTTGTCGCGAAGCCAGGCCAGGAATTCCGTCATCATCTGCTGACGCACGCGCCGCCACGCGCCACCACCATCGCCGGAAATTGCAGACTGTTTTCTGGCCAGATCTCTCTCCTCCGGTCTCCGATCAAGCTGCCGTTTTCTCCCCTGGTTTCGTCTCAAGGAGACGCAGCTAACAGCATTTTCCAGATTGTTCGCCGGCGCCGGTCAACGTCGGTCAACGCCGGTCAACGGCACTGTTCCGGTCAGAGGTACTGTTCCGGTGAAACCTTCCAGTTCAGTCGACGATTCCTCTTTCACTCACTTGCTAATATTCTTTTTTGTCAACCATGTCTTCAACTGGTACTGAAGAAACTTCTGGCAGTGTTGAGAATGTTATTTCTAGCTCAGTGTTTGTACCTAATTTATCTGGAAATCCAGTTATTACCTCTGAAAAATTATGTGGGTCACAAAACTACCATTCTTGGTCCGATGCAGTTGAAATGTGGTTTATGGGCCAAGGTGTTAGTGACCATTTGGAAAAGGGGGTAGAAAAGGTTCCAGAAAATGAGAGGGCAATTTGGAAAAGAGTGGATGCCCAACTTTGTAGTCTCCTGTGGCAATCCCTTTCACCTGAGTTAATTCAACTGTTCAGAGTTTTTAAAACATGTGTTGAGGTATGGAATCAAGCTAAGTCCTTATACACTAATGATGTTTCTCAATGTTACACAGTTGTTAATAATTTGGTTAACTTAAAGAAGGATGGTATGAGTATGGAAGCCTTTCTGGGGAAAACTCAAGGTTTATTAACTGAGTTTAATAAGCTGTTACCAACTGGAGGGACACCTGCAGAACAGATTGCCCAACGTGAAAAATTTTTTGTTGTTTTTGTTTTATCTAAACTAGGCCCTGAGTTTGAGAATACTCGAAACCAGATTCTTGGAGATAATGTTGTACCAGGGATCCAAGAATTGTTCAAACGTCTTCTTCAAGTGACTTCTTTTCCTAGTGAGACTTCTGCACCAACCACAGGCCAATCTGCTCTTGTGATCCAAGGAGGTCGAGGTAACAATTTGGGCAACCGAAATAAAGACCGTAGTGGGCAGAAAAACACTAGATATTGTGATTACTGCAATAGATCTGGACACACGCGGGATCGATGCTGGAAGCTGCACGGGAGACCAGTGCCTGCCCCTACAAATGTGGCTCAGCTCAAACAAGAAGATTCAGGTTCTAAAACTATCTCTCTTGCAGAATATGAAGAGTTTGCCCGATTTAAAGCTAGTGCCCAAGCTGCTGTTGTCACTCCTATAGCTCACACCAAAGAGACTCACACAGCCCTTGTTTCTCAATCTGGACCTCTTGGGTCATGGGTCCTTGATTCAGGTGCTTCTGAACATATCTGTGGTAATTCTTCTTTATTAACCCTTTTCACAGATTCTAAGCCTCTTCCATCCATTGTGTTTGGTAATGGATCCATATGTACTGCTCATGGTGTTGGTAAAGCAAGGCCTCTTCCTAATTTACCTTTATCATCAGTTTTGTATATACCTACATGTCCTTTTAACTTGATTTCCATTCATCAACTTACTCACTCTTTGGATTGCCTAGTCACCTTTTCTTCTGATTCTGTTATTATACAGGACCGTCGTTCGGGGAAGACGATTGGCTCGGGGTATGAATCAAAAGGACTATACCGCCTATCCACTCCTGCTTCCGCTGTCTGTAATGCTACTGTTTCTCCTTCCCTTACTCATTGTCGTCTAGGTCATCCAAGTTTGAAGAAACTACAACAACTTGAACCAAGTCTCTCAAAGTTGTCTTCACTAGAGTGTGAATCTTGTCAGTATGGAAAACATTCTAGAACCTCATTCCCTGAACGGGTCAATAAAGTGTCTTCGTCTCCTTTTTCTTTAGTTCACAGTGATATTTGGGGTCCTAGTCGTGTCACATCTGTGTTAGGTTTTAAGTATTTTGTTACTTTTATTGATGACTTTTCTCGTTGTACTTGGGTTTTCCTAATGCAACGACGATCTGAATTGTTCAACATCTTTCAAAAGTTTCATAATGAAATTAAAAATCAATTTGGAGTGTCTATTAAAATTCTTCGGAGTGATAATGCCAGGGAATATTTCAATACTCCTTTGTCTACCCTTCTTGACTCCGAGGGTATTCTCCATGAATCTTCTTGTCCGGACACACCACAACAAAATGGTGTGTCTGAACGAAAAAATAGACATCTAGTGGAGACTGCTCGGACTATGCTTCTTCACTATAAGGTCCCTTCTTGTTTCTGGGGAGATGCTATCCTTCATTCATGTTATCTTATTAACCGTATGCCATCGTCTGTTTTACACGGCAAAATACCTTACCACTTGTTGTTTCCTCAAGAGCCATTACACAAGCTTCCACTCAAGGTTTTTGGTTGCACTTGCTTTGTTCAGGATATTACTCCTGGCCGTGATAAACTCGCACCCAAGTCTTTGAAATGTATTTTTGTGGGATACTCTAGGGTTCAAAAAGGGTTCAGATGTTATTGCCCTGACACACGACGATTCTATGTATCACCAAATGTTACCTTCTTTGAGAACACTCCATTCTTTTCATCTGACTCTACAGGGGTTGTGGATCCTTTTTCTGATGTCTTACCGGTTCCCTCGTTTGAAGGGGGGATAGAAATACCACTTCCTAGTGTCCTACCTCCCACTCCATCACAAACCCAAACTCCATCACAAACCCAAACTGTTTCTCCTTTCCAGTTCACCTATCATCGTCGGTCAACACTACCACCGACCACTACTGCTGCAGACATTGAACCTGCTGATTCATCTCCTGAGCTGTCTCTTCCCTTGGATCCGGTTCCTGCTCCAGTTTCCAGTACTCCCATTGCTAGTCGGGTAGGTAACAGGTCTACCCGCAATCCCTATCCTATATATAATTTTGTCTCTTATCACCGTTTTTCCCCTGTTTATAATGCCTTCATCTCCAGTTTATCATCTGTTTCTGTTCCAAAATCGGTTAAGGAGGCTCTCTCTCATCCTGATTGGCAACAAGCTATGGTTGATGAAATGGCGGCCTTACATTCATCAGGAACTTGGGACTTGGTTCCATTACCTCCTGGCAAAACAGTTGTTGGTTGTCGATGGGTCTATAACGTCAAAGTTGGACCGGATGGACAGGTAGACAGATTCAAAGCTCGACTAGTAGCAAAGGGGTACACTCAAGTGTTTGGCGTTGATTACACCGATACATTCTCACCTGTGGCCAAGATCTCTTCCATCAGGATTTTTCTCTCTATTGCAGCTATACATCATTGGCCTCTTTACCAGTTAGACATCAAGAATGCATTCTTACATGGGGATCTCAAAGAGGAAGTATATATGGAACAACCTCCTGGTTTTGTTGCTCAAGGGGGGAAGAATAGCTTTGTTTGCAAATTAAAACGCTCTCTTTATGGATTGAAACAGTCTCCACGTGCCTGGTTTGGACGTTTTAGCACAGTTCTACAAGATTTTGGGTTAATTCAGAGCAAAGTGGATCATTCTGTGTTCTATCGGCATCAACAAAGTAAAAGTATTTATCTTGTTGTTTATGTCGATGATATTGTTATCACAGGAGATGATACGGAAGGAATGGTTCAATTAAAGCAACATCTTTTCGAACACTTTGAGACAAAAGATCTTGGAAAATTGAAGTACTTCTTAGGGATAGAAGTTGCCCAATCAAAGCAAGGGATTTGTATATCTCAACGTAAATATGCTTTAGACATATTAGAGGAAACAGGTATGCTTGATTGCAGACCAATTGATACTCCCATGGATCCTAATATTAAGCTTGTACCAGAACAAGGGAAGCTTTTTTCAGATCCAGGAAGATATCGAAGGTTGGTTGGAAAACTGTTGTACTTAACAGTCACCCGTCCTGACATTTCTTTTGCAATAAGTATCGTGAGTCAATTTTTGGCCTCACCATGTGACAGCCATTGGGATGCTGTCATAAGGATTCTACGATACATCAAGAAGTCTCCCGGAACCGGAGTGTTATATAAAGATCATGGAAACACAGAGATTATTGGTTATACTGATGCAGATTGGGCTGGATGCCCTTGGGATAGAAAATCAACATCAGGATACTGTGTTTTTCTTGGAGGCAACCTAATATCTTGGAAAAGTAAGAAGCAAAATGTGGTGGCTCGATCAAGTGCAGAGGCAGAATATCGGTCAATAGCTTTGGGGACGTGTGAACTAATCTGGTTAAAGCATCTCCTATCTGAATTGAAATTCTCCACAAAAGGACCAATTAAATTGTTGTGCGACAATCAAGCAGCTTTACATATTGCATCCAATCCTGTCTTTCATGAGAGAACAAAACACATCGAGATTGATTGTCATTTTGTTCGTGAAAAGATTGCATCCGGGGAAATTGTTACCTCATTTGTAGGTACAAACGATCAGTTGGCTGACATCTTCACTAAAGCTTTAAGAGGTCCCAGAGTTGAATATTTGTGTAACAAGCTTGGAGCTTTCAACATTCACGCTCCAGCTTGAGGGGGGATGTTGAGAATTATTTTATGCTAGTGGTATTTAATTATTATACCTTTATGCTAGTATTAGGTAGTGTTATCAGTATTAGGCTTAGTGGAAGAAATTAAGGAAGTAGTGCAGCATTATACTGCAGGATTTAAGGGAGCTCTGTCTTCCTCATGTGTATATATATAGATGTAATCAGCTAATAATAAAGATATAGAATTTTCTTCACCATGATCTGATTTTACACACCCTACTACCAAACATGCAAAATACTTTCACCAAAACCCATTACCCTTATCAAGTATTTGATACTCATACTGATTCCGATTCCCATGTGCGAACCAAACACACCCTAAGTCTATTTTTGGAGTATTTGATTAATCTATAATCAAAATCACAATTGTAAATGTAATTATTATATCATACGCTTCACCACACAAAATCTTTATAAGCTATTAGTAACGCGAGGAAGAGGCCTTGGGAGTAGGGAAAATACCTTTTCAAGTATATATCACCAATAGATCGAGTGACAGCCAATATTCCATTGACACGAGGAACACCCCATACACGAATAACTCCCCCAGCTGCTTCTATTCGAGCTTTTTCATCTTCTCTATCTGGATGGTGATCCCTTGTTAGTTCCTTAGCATAAAGTTTTGACTCCAGTTCACCTGAAACAGCATTAGAGTAGTATAGTGAAGAGTTACAGAATTGAGGAGAATACAGATTTTATGGTCAATTATTCAATTTGGTTTGCTAATCATTTCTGAAATCAAACAGGAATAACAGAAAAGGGCAGGAAAAGAGTATAAATAATACCTTCAGCATCGGGATGATTTCTTCTTGAACATAGAAGTGCTTTTGAATCACCGAGGGATCCTACTAAAATCTGTCTGTTCACCCAAACAACAACTGTTGCTGTTGATCCCGAAATATAGCCATGGTTCATGGCTTCCTGGAGAAGAAATACTAACTTGAAAAATCACAGGAGATAGCTTTAAAGAAAAATAAAGAAATGAAGAGAATGATAAATGCCTGAGAAAATTCTGAATCTATATCTTGGATTGTTTGCAACAGGGCTGTCTCTAAGATGCCACGCAGTAATTCATCATCTATGACAGGAACTGCTTCAATATAACTGCAAAAATATCAAACTTAAGCAGACTTAACTAATTAAAACTTGAAAACATTTTTACAAAGATAATAGAAGAGTTAAAATAGCTTTAACTGCTATAGAATGCCATGCAGTAACTCAATTCCCAACCCAAACAACAAATTTTCACTCCAAAAACAATTTATATACTTGGTTCAAAAAGGCTGAGTCATGCAGGCACCAGCAAAACCAGTTCAGAAAACCTAACACATCTCAAATATTTGAGGGTATAAGCATTTGAATTTTTTAAAACTTTAACTAAGATTTATAGAAAATTCAACTCAATTGCTAAATCAAACTAAAGTTGGTCTTGTACTCTTGTTAGGAAAGTATACTCTGTGGGCTAATAATGGAGATGAATTGCAATTAATGAATGATCTGATTCCTAGTTTTGGTTCAAACCTCTTACGAGTGAAGCTACGGATATCTATTTCTTCATTATCTTTCTTATGGAGGAACAATTTCTTGTATGTGTTGAATACAACATGAAGGAAAAAGTAATCCAAAAACTTTTCTGAAGCCATCTTGCTTGCTTCCTTGCCCCCATGACCATCAAACACTGCCCCCACAGCAACACTGACATCTTGAGCATCATCAAAAGGAGACAAACCTCAGCAATGCAAACTAGACAATCTAGTCAGAGACATATGCAGATTAAGCAAGTATTATTCAAGCATTAGAGAAGAGCAGCTAAGAGAAATGCACCTAAAACCGGAATTGTTACATTAGGATAGCAAATAACACAGTCTTCCTGGTATTTCCTGTGGCCCTGAAGTGTAGCAAACTGGCAGTTCCCTTCTTTGAGTGCTTTCTTCTCAGGGGAAGCCAATAGAATCCATTGAGGGCATTCAGGCAATCTAAAAAAGGCTGGAGCACCTCCTTCATCATAAGCTCTCATACAGGAAGCAAACACATCGTGAGCATAGCCCGAGGCAGCAGAGCAAAACACTCCTACGAGAACTATGATCTTAAATATGTCCATTATTCACTCCACACAAAATTAGGTTCCTGCAGAATTCCAAACTGCTACAACTTCAAACTTCCATAGTGATGATATACGACTATACGAGACTACGAGTACACAAACAACTCCGTAGTTTTCTTCCTTATCGGTCCCTTTTTATCAGGATTCATTTTCAACAAACAATACAAGCACAGAGAATTCAGTAAATGAGTAAATATTAGCATAGTAGTATGGAGTTGCCGGTTGCGCATTCAAATTCAAAACGAAAATGTTGAAATTATATCTAAACAGGAAACCATGAATCAGCCATTATAGAACCGTAGACGTGTGTGCGTGTGTGTATAATCGACATAAATACGCAGCGAGAGAGAGGAGAGAGAAACCTAGACATAGGTTAGAGCTAAATCTAACGGCTTGATCGGCACGGCGTCCGGCGACATCCCTGATTTCGGAGTGAACTTAAGGGAAATGATCCTCACAGGAGAGGGAAAATAAAATTGTCCGAAATCTGTACTTATATCTAGTAACGAGATCACTATTGATATTAATATATAGACAAGAGATAAGGGTCAAATATCCCCTCTACTACTCAATAAAGTTCAATTGGCACCCTGAACTCAAAAAACATTCGAATAGCGACCTCGACTACTCAAAAAGTTCAATTAGCACCATGAACTTCAAAAACATTCAATTAACTACTCCAACTCTACAAACAATTCAATTTCTAGTTTTTGTATGTTTATATGAGTAACAATTTTAATTTTTAAAAAAAATAAATTTTAAATATAATTATTTAAATATTTTTTATTTTAAATAATTATTTATAAAAATTTATTTTACATATGTGTAAAATTTTTAATATACAAAAATGCTAATATGAAATTAAAAATGCTTAACATTTAAGTTTATTGGACTACTATAATACTAATTAATTTAATGTTCAATAGTAAATTTTACACATGTAATATAAATTTTTATAACTAATTATTATTTTGACTATAATCATTCCCACAACCAATTTTGGTAGAATGTTCTTACACATATATGCTTACAATCTGGTACTAATTTTCGCATTAAATTTACAAACATTTTTAAAAATGCTTACATTAATTTAAAAATGCTTAAATTAATTAGTATTAAATTAGTCCACTAAACTTAAATGGTAAGCATTTTTAATTTTATATTAGCATTTTTGTATATTAAAATTTTTACACATGTAAAATATTTTTTTTATAAATAATTATTTAAAATAAAAAAATTTAAATAATTATGTTTAAAATTTATTTTTTTTAAAAAAAATTAAAATTGTTACTCATATAAAAACATATACAGAAACTGGAAATTGAATTTTTTATGGAGTTGGAGTAGTTAATTGAATGTTTTTAGAGTTCATGGTGCTAATTGAACTTTTTGAGTAGTTGAGGGGGCTATTTGAATGTTTTTTGAGTTCAGGGTGCCAATTGCACTTTCTTGAGTAGTAGAGGGGGCTATTTGACCCTTATCCCTATAGACAATATAGTGTAGGCCTAACCGTAGCCCCACTCTTATCACACTGTCACGGGTGAGACTGAATTTTTGATTTTGTGGTAAATTGTGAACATTCAGAATATATCATTTGTGAACATTCAGTATGTAAATAGTGTATTTTGGATCCGAGTTCATCTTATAAAGTAGATCCGAATTAAAAAAAATAATTTACATTATGCAACCAGTTGAGTTGTCCGTGCAGGCCGTAACCTCCACTCTCTGACTCTATAGTATAGTTTTTGCACTTCGGGAAATGCTAATGTAAAAAGGAAAATAAAAATAAAAAGTTCAGAATGCCTGTAAAAGTGTACAATAAGGTAGCATGATTTTTTTTATCAAAATTATATTTGTAGTCACTATTAAAAATTGCTCTTATGTAATAATCTATGAAATATAAGATAAGTAAATTATACTACCAAAGTTTTGAGTGAGAAGTAGAACGATTTGATGATAGCAAGAGTAGTGAACAAAAAATTATAGTAACGACTAACGTGGAACAATTCTAATCAAATTAGTTAGATTATTGGCTTGATAACCACAACATTCTAAATTACACTTTCAATGAGAACAATCTATTAACCGTCTTGATTTGTTTACCACTGCAGCTTGGACCATCAACCACGGTATATTTTGCCTTAAAACATGTATAAGCAGCACTATACTGGATCAGTGCAACATGGGAGTTGGGACTCGAAGAATAAAGCCATAAATTATTCCTCTGGTTAAGAGGAATAGGGTTATCATTGCAGACTGGAATTGGCAAAAAAATTTCTAGATCATTACCATCACATGCAGAAAATATAAGCATAGCTTCATTACATTACTGGTAACCAGAGACCGACTGGCAACTGCCATTGAAAGAGGGAAGTGCTACTTCTGACCCCAAAAAAGAATGGCATTTTACAGGGAAGGAGCTTATGGCTGGTAAACAGCTCGCTCAGAACCTTTCTTGTAGTTGAAGAATAGCTACATTCTTAGCACAGATATCAAATTCAAGACAAGTATGTACTTGAAAATTTCTTACATCAATGTAGCTCCTCAATTTTAGTCAACCACCTACATGCTACAACCTGAAATTGAATCCGCAGCTTTCATAATATGAAGACACTATACATAAAGTGTACTGTCCCTTTCGACATTCAGTCTTTAACATCTGAAAAGCAACAGAGAAATGATAAGTTAATCAATTTTTTTGAGTCATTTACTGCTAAGGACCATTGTCTAAAACTACAAGCACTAGTAATTCTTCATTGGAGGGGGTAGGGTGGAGTACAGTGTCAGGGAAATGTGACTATGTGAGTACTGTTACACTATATATTCAAATAAACAGAAGCGAGCATGAATCTCTACTGAGGTTAGCAGTTCAATGACATGAAAAATGGCTGCCAAGAAATCATCCCTGATTAACTTTAAAAAATGGGTTGGGCAAAGATATAAAGAGTATGAGATGCCGCCCTGCCATAGGATTTGTGGACAACTATCTTTACTAAGCACATTTAAGAATATATATTTACATGGTAACAATACCTTATTATAATAAGGTCCTTATACATGTGGTGAGCTACTACCTTTAAAAGACACGAGTACAAAATTTTGCATATTGTGGGGGATAAAACAGGTGGTCTGCTAAAGGAGAAATTATACCCCTTTGTCATTAAATTCAGTAGAAAGATTTGCATTTTCTAGCATACAATTCTATTGAAAGAACAGAAGAAAGCCTAATTTAGGAGAATTGAAAGCATTGCCTTACTTGAGTGCTAATTGGAGGTATGACTTCCCATTTGATGGTTCAAGTAGATGTCTAAGCTAGACGTTGAAGTGGTTTCTACCTTACTCTTGCTCTTGAACCTTCACCTAACAGAGATGTGAGAGGCTAGAAAAGAAGTACAAAGAAAAAAGAAATGCATTTTTTGTCTATTTCCAAACACAGAATAGTTAGGAATACCTGTCTTTTCGCTTCTCAAGATATCTCTGAACTGATGCTTTTCTGCTTGTTGGGCCTTCCACTGTTTGCAAAAATAACATCTAATGAAAATCAAACTTAGGAGAGAATGGTCTACAACACTTCAAATCCATTGATCTACATCAAGCTTTCAACATACATCTTGTTCTGATAGAAAACATTTGCCTACAGTCTGACAAAAAATAACCTTATAGCTGTACCCTAAAGAAAGGCCCACAGCCTTTCTTCATTTCAGGACATAGCTAAAAGGACAAAAGGAAATTAACAAGTAATCCAGCCAGGAAGCCTCCAAGGGCATTTTGTCCTCCAATCCTCAAGATAATGCATGTAAAAGAATCAGTGTTTGATGTAAAGGGCTGTGAATCACACTGTTCAAAGCAAATGGCTGCAACAGAGAACTCACAGCACACTGTTCAAAACAAATGGTTGCAACAGAGATAACTAACCACCTTTTGAATGTTCATTAATGAAATTCACATTGGTAAAAATCTGGTCAAGATGGATGCAACTTGAAGGGCAGGCAAGTGGAGTGAGCACTGAGTAGTTATTGAAGCAGGTAATGAGGTAATGATGGACTTTGTCTACAATGAAGGACAGGAAGAAGACAATGGTTCCCAGTTTCCATAGAAGGTGAAAGTTTTGCAATGAAAAAAATAGGGATTGATAGCAATTTCAATTTTCCTCTCGGATATCCACCCGAATCCATCCCGCATGAATCAGTTTTTTTTTGGGTGATAGTGGGTGGTGGGTTGGAGGTGGCCGGGTGGGTCTTAAAATATTAAACCCGCAGAGGATCGGGTTGGATTCAGATTCTATGTACAAAACCCGCCTAGAACCTACCCGACCCACCATGTGTGTGTGTGTATATATATAATAGTAAAATAAGTATTAGTATATAGTTAATTATAAAAGTTTCTATAACTTTTGCTAATTCTTAGTATTTTTATTTCTAAACTACTAAGTTTATTTTAAAAAGTTAACAATTTAATTATTATATTTGAATATTTATATTATTTTATGTTTTAGTATAACTAATGAATTTTTTATTTTATTATGTGTAAGTAATTTTAAATATTATTTTAAAAAATTAATAAGATAATAAGTAGTGGGTAACCGTAGTGGGCACCTGCACCCGGTGGGGTGGGGGTGGGTTTTGAAAAAATTCACCTGATGCGGGTAGGGGGTGGGGGTGGGTGGAGAAAGTATAAGGTGGATCGGGTGGTGGATGTAGCCCTCCCGATCCACCCCCGACCCATTGCCATCCCTAGAAAAAATGCATCTGAATTGTGCAGTGAGCTTGAGCTTGAGAGTGATAGAGGTCACCAATTTCGTATTTCCCATCTTAAAGAATCATGAGCCATAAATAAAAATTTCATATGTGGCAATCACTGAAAGAGGGACAAAAAGTTTACAAGGATTACCTTCACGAAATGTGTTGCTTTCTTCCATGTATACTCAAGTGTTGTCACATTTTTTACTGTAAAACTTGAACCAATATCCTTCGCAATATATAGAAAAATTTAATGCATTTCTTGTAATGTCCTTGATAATTTGTTAAGTCAACTAAGGTTAAAAACCATCTTTCAGAGAGAGTTTTCATACCATTGAAAGCCCAGTGAGGAGTTTTTAAGTTGTAAAATCAAGAAAGTAGCCATTGGGCAACAGGAACAAAAGAAAATGCATTCCACAAAATATGGTTTCAAAACAAAAACTCATCATTCCAGTATTCTTATACTCATATATAATTAAACCACCTGTTTGCACTGCTGGTGAGAGCGGCACTGCATACTCTTGGCATACTTTAACATTTGCAGCTTGTAAATGGCACACTGAATGTTGTGCAGTTACAGCACCATCATATGGAGAGTCAGGAGGAACAGGGAGTGTGCTTCCAGCAAAATGCAAGAGTGTGTGTGCCTATAACATGAGTTGTTGTTGCTCACATATTTGGGACTTAACATCTAGAATAATTTTAGAGTATTTATAATTCAGAAGAAATTTAATACCTTATCAGCTGGCACATCATCATAGACATTCACCTTGCCACAATAGAAGATTGCCATTTGCCTAGCTGGAATACATGTTGACTCTGTGCTTCTGAATAGAGAGGCCAGTAACAAGAACAGTTTTTGAATTCATATTTATGGAGTCTTCTTAATAAGAAATTCAAGTCATGAACAACTCTTCACAGTAATAGCATGTTACGAATAAGGGGAAAAGAATCCTGATGGAAAAACATCCACTACTACTAGTGGAAAAACATCATGTAGTTATAATAAGCCACATCTACAATCATCTTACATGAGAAGCTCATGGAACCATCAACTTTGAATGAAAGATGTAATAGTTCAGTAGTTCCATACGTTATGATGAAAGCACAATAAAAAACTGCAGCAGTGTGTCCTACTCATAACACTACATGTTACAGCATGGGCCCTCTACATCTTTAAATGTGTGAGTGTGTGGCACTATGGGGTCAACATTTCTATGCACAGTAAGAAAGCACAGTCTCTACGATGGGACTCAACAGATTACACATTCCACATAGTGGGTACAGTATTAGGATCCAGCAATAATGCAAGAAGTTCATTGCATGTTTGATGGCAGTAACATACTAAGCTATGTAGTGCACTAAGATTCAAGCACGTCAATGTCGCCCTAGTAATCCAGCCAGTCTTGAACATGTTCTAAACAAATGGTCCAAGCAATTAGCACAAAAAACCAAGTTACCAACACAAATAAATTTCAGTACACATTAGAACATACATGAGAGGCAGCTTTCCATTCTGGAGCTCGTTAATTTCAAAAAGATTTGCATAAATTAGCAGTGGAGAAAATAAAAGTAAGCTTGCCTAGATGGAGCTGAGTCCTTGACAGCACCCGCAGGATGAGCTGGTAGGTCACCAAAAAGATCAGTTTTTTCCAGATTTTTTCCCCTAAATGGCATCACTTCTGCTGATTCCGAAATTTCTGCATCTATATCCGTTTCTTTGGAGACCTGCATTTTGCATTAAACAATTATAATCATCGACTGAATAGCTATAAACAATGCGCTACTACATTCACAGCAATAAATTAATAGCAAATAAACAATTTTGAACTAATAAATGATTTTTAAATAGATGTTAAAAATAATATAAAGTATGATTGAAACGCACACGGGATTCGTGATTATTACTGGTGCTCGGAGACCGAGGAGCGTACAGCTTCTTGTAACTGCCGGAGTCAGAATCCGGCGGCATTTCGAGAAGCGCTTTCAGCGAAATCACTTGTTGAATCGCCTGCGATTTGTTCCACGACGGTCTTCTCATACCTGGCCGGAGAATTTCAGTTAAGGGAGATCATAATCCACATGTGTGTTATTTTCGGACAATTATACCTTTTTTTTGTGTTTATCGTGAAGATAGAACTTTCGGACTTGGGAGACATACCTTTCTCTTTGAGGTACCGGCGGCAATCTTCGCGAGTGAGCTGAGAAATGTCGTCATCAGTGAGTTGGTTTAGGGGCTTGTCGAGAAGCGACTTGGAGACTGCCTCCACCGGCGAGATGACGTCAGATTCGGGCGGCATCAGGCATCGATTTAGCGGGAACCTGCTCGGTGCTTTGGCGGGATGGATTTGAGAGCTGAGAGAGTGAGCAGACCGGGTTTTGGTGAGCGAGTTGGGTAGCTCAAGGACAATGAGTTGGCTTTCACGAGCATGAAATTGGCCGCGGCCTAGCTGGCTACCTGCCCAACTTGAGGGTCCATGGCTTGTGAGTTACTACCTCCGTGCCAGTTTAACGAGGGGCAAGTTATTTTTAATCTAATTTTTTATAATACTATTATTTTTATCGTGATGCATGGAATGAATTTATTATAATATATTAAAAATAATTGAATCCATATATAATTATATAAATTATAATATCAAATATTATATAGTACAATTGAACATATATTTTGGATCGATTATGTTTTCTGATGTTATCCTTGTTTGAATTCCATAAAATAATTGCTTAATTAGTAGCTAATGTGTAGATGTACGCATGCATGCGCTGCTGGAATTTTAGATGATCGATTATGTTTTCTGATGTTATATTTGTTTTAATTCCATAAAATAATTGCTTAATTAATAGCTAATGTGTAGATGTACTCATGCGGTGTTGAAATTTTAGAGATTTTATATATCACTAGTATTTTCACCCATGCGATGCACGGAGTTGATTTGTTATAATATATTAAGAATATTTGGATCGATATATAATTATATAAATTATAATATCAAATATTATATAATGCAATTAAAGATATGTTTTGGATCGATTATGTTTTCTGATGTTATCATTGTTTGAATCCCATCAAATAATTCCTTAATTAATAGCTAATGTGTAGATGTACGCATGCGGTGCTGGAACTTTAGAGATTTTATATATTATTGTTTAGGATTTTTATAAATTGGGTAAATATGCTCATTATCTAGGGATAATAACTTTGGTTCCTTCATGTGTCTCATTAACTATTATTGCTAACCCCAGAAGAAGAGGCTAAAGAAGATGAAGAGAAGGGGCTTGTTTTGATGCGTTATGCACACCAACCCGATTTTAAGCACGGCTTAATCAAAGGCTCTATGCGAACTCAAAGGCGTAAAATTGTTATTGAGAAACTGTTTCAAGCAAATGCACATTCCCCCCTTTTTTTTGACAGGATAAAAAAACAAAAACTTTTTTCTTTTGCTATCCCCCGCCCGGTTCAACTGAACCGAATTTTTAGAAATTGGTCGGCGGGAAAAGGGTTCAGGATTTTAGAGTCTACAGACGAACAAACAAAAAGAGAAGAAAAACCAAAAAGAGAATCTAAAAAGAAAAACGACCGAGTAAAGGAAAAAAAGCGATTAGAGATAGGGGAAGCCTGGGATACTTTTGAAATTACCCAAATGTTAAGGGGTTGCATTTTAATAGCCCAATCAAGTCTTAGAAAAAATCTTATATTACCTTCATTGATAATCGGTAAAAATCTTGGACGTATGCTATTATTGCAAATTCCTGAATGGTCTGAAGATTTCGAGGAATGGAATAGAGAAAAGCATATTAGGTGCACTTATACTGGTAATCCGTTATCCGAAACAGAATTTCCGGAAAATTGGTTGACACAAGGTATTCAGATCAAGATTGTATATCCTTTCCATCTGAAACCTTGGCACACATCTAAACCGCTAACTTCTCGTGATGACGTTTGTTTTTTAACAATTTTTGGAAGGGAAACAGAACTGCCTTTTGGCTCTCCCCNCTGTTGATAAAGAAACTGCTTGATACTGTTGAAGAAACAAGAAAGCCTAATGCTAGCAAAGAGACTGATACTGTTGATAAAGAAACCAAGACTAATGCTAGCAAAGAGACTGATACTGTGAATAAAGAAACGAAGCCTAATGCTAGCAAAGAGACTGATACTGTGAATAAAGAAACCAAGACTAAAACCCCAGAAGAAGAGGCTAAAGAAGATGAAGAGAAGGGGCTTGTTTTGATGCGTTATGCACACCAACCCGATTTTAAGCACGGCTTAATCAAAGGCTCTATGCGAACTCAAAGGCGTAAAATTGTTATTGAGAAACTGTTTCAAGCAAATGCACATTCCCCCCTTTTTTTTGACAGGATAAAAAAACAAAAACTTTTTTCTTTTGCTATCCCCCGCCCGGTTCAACTGAACCGAATTTTTAGAAATTGGTCGGCGGGAAAAGGGTTCAGGATTTTAGAGTCTACAGACGAACAAACAAAAAGAGAAGAAAAACCAAAAAGAGAATCTAAAAAGAAAAACGACCGAGTAAAGGAAAAAAAGCGATTAGAGATAGGGGAAGCCTGGGATACTTTTGAAATTACCCAAATGTTAAGGGGTTGCATTTTAATAGCCCAATCAAGTCTTAGAAAAAATCTTATATTACCTTCATTGATAATCGGTAAAAATCTTGGACGTATGCTATTATTGCAAATTCCTGAATGGTCTGAAGATTTCGAGGAATGGAATAGAGAAAAGCATATTAGGTGCACTTATACTGGTAATCCGTTATCCGAAACAGAATTTCCGGAAAATTGGTTGACACAAGGTATTCAGATCAAGATTGTATATCCTTTCCATCTGAAACCTTGGCACACATCTAAACCGCTAACTTCTCGTGATGACGTTTGTTTTTTAACAATTTTTGGAAGGGAAACAGAACTGCCTTTTGGCTCTCCCGAAAAACACTCCTTTTTTGAGCCATTTTAAAGAACTCGATACTGTGGATAAAGAAACGAAGACTAATGCTAGCAAAGAGACTGATACTGTTGATAAAGAAACGAAGACTAATGCTAGCAAAGAGACTGATACTGTGAATAAAGAAACGAAGCCTAATGCTAGCAAAGAGACTGATACTGTGAATAAAGAAACCAAGACTAAAACCCCAGAAGAAGAGGCTAAAGAAGATGAAGAGAAGGGGCTTGTTTTGATGCGTTATGCACACCAACCCGATTTTAAGCACGGCTTAATCAAAGGCTCTATGCGAACTCAAAGGCGTAAAATTGTTATTGAAAAACTGTTTCAAGCAAATGCACATTCCCCCCTTTTTTTTGACAGGATAAAAAAACAAAAACTTTTTTCTTTTGCTATCCCCCGCCCGGTTCAACTGAACCGAATTTTTAGAAATTGGTCGGCGGGAAAAGGGTTCAGGATTTTAGAGTCTACAGACGAACAAACAAAAAGAGAAGAAAAACCAAAAAGAGAATCTAAAAAGAAAAACGACCGAGTAAAGGAAAAAAAACGATTAGAGATAGGGGAAGCCTGGGATACTTTTGAAATTACCCAAATGTTAAGGGGTTGCATTTTATAATAACTTTGGTTCCTTCATGTGTCTCATTAACTATTATTGCTTCAACAATGTGATATGTCAATCTTGTGATGATGAGTCACGTACTGTTATAAAGACCAAGAGAATGGTCTATCTTATGCAATAACATAGCAGGTGCACCGACCTTTAATTAATGTTAATGAATGATTAAGAAGATCATACAATTTCAAACTATTTAAGAATTTAGGAGTGTGTATTTCTAATATATTTTCATCGTCTGGTTCTGCCTTACACAAAGAGTTACAACTTAAATATGTTCGTCATTTTGCAATATTCATGTCGCACATGTACTGATTAATATATAAATTTTATATATTTAGAAACTACATTAAAAGTACTATTAAACATTAAAAAAAATTAAATAATAAAAAATTACTAAAGAAAATAAGCAATAAAGAAATAGTTTATTTGACCAATAAATAGTAAATAGGATATGTAAAATGGGACATAGCGGATAATTGTTTTCCTTTTATTGTTTTGCAAAATGTTTTCAACTTTTTCTTTTAAAGAGTCAAATAAGCTTCTAAATTTTATCTTAAAAGTTAATTAAGTATCTAGACCTGGCTATTATAGGTCAAATTGATTTGAACATCAATTCCAACAAAAATTCAACCACATGTAAGGACCGAACCCTTTTTCAATTAACATAGTATGCATTTTATGTGAAATCAATACATTTTATTAAGAAAAATATAAATAAGATCCGCAAATAGCATTTATAGTGCTGCTAAGTATATCACACTTGCAAATATTTTGTGGTATAGTGTCACCCGATTGCACCCCAACATGGAAGGGGTAGGTTTGAGCCTACATTGTGATAGAGTCAGTAGTACTAAAAAGAAAATATTAAAGTCATTGTTATCGTTTGGTTGACAGGTTTTTAGAACACTATTATGTATTTTGATTACTCCATTAATTGCAAAACTCATTCCTTAATAAAATAAAGAATTTCATTTTATTTCCACTCTACTACCAAACATGTAAAATGCTTTCACTAAAATCCATTACTATTACTAAGTATTTGATTCCCATTCCGATCCTGATTCCCATGTGTGAACTAAATATTCAATTGTACATTATTTAGAATTACCCTACATAATTAAATATGTGTTATATTAGTGAAAAATGTCAAATACATCTCCAAACTTTAGGTAAAAAGTCAACTAGACTCTTGAAGTTTTGAAAATTGCAATTAAATTCATAAACATGTTATTTTGGAGCAACAAAACTCATTGACATGTTGGTGACCTGTAATTGCAGATAAATTAGGATTCCAACTAACTCTAGCAAATTATGTAACTCGTCTTTTCAATCTAGGTAAGTCCATAATGTTATGTGTCTTGTTTGTAATTTTTTATGTTTTATATTGTAAAATTTTATATCTTACGAGTATAAATTATGTAACTAATTGTTGTGAACCATGATCCACTTATAAGCATTGGATTAGAAGAAGGTGGGGCTCATTTTTAGTCTATAATTGTAGGTGAAGTGGGGAGAAAATCCCCGTAACACGTGCAAACGCTTTGCTACACTCGTACCTAGACGCATCTCGAGAATTCCATCCGGGTACATCTCAAAACTGTTTGAACCGACCCGCTGTTGCTTACTCTGATCAACTTCTCAAAATATATACACATTACACTCCGCTCCGCGCATTTCAAAGTCGAGTAATCGGAATATTGAGGAAGACGCTGATTTGATCGGAGAGATGTGGAACTATGCGTACAAAGGAGACGAGGAATCCGGGTCGGCGCCGCTGTATCCGACGATGCTGGAGAATCCGGAACTCCGGTGGTCATTCATTCGGAAAGTGTATTCCATTGTAGCTATCCAATTGGTCATGTCCATCGCCGTCGGCGCCGTCGTCGTCTCTAATCATCATATTTCACGCTTCTTTGCAACTACTGGCGCTGGTTTGGCTCTCTATATTGTTCTCATCATCACGCCCTTCATTGGTATGCTGCTCTAATTTTTTTTTTTTCCTTTGATTTGTCCCTTTGCCGTTTGATTTCGTTTCTTTGTTTTCAGTTAGGGTTGATATTTTCTTAATGTGATTAATTTAATCGTTTGCTGCAGTGCTATGCCCGTTGTATTACTACCACCAGAAGCATCCGTACAACTATATACTGCTTGGCATTTTCACGGTGGCTCTTTCCTTCGCCGTCGGATTGACTTGTGCATACACTAGTGGTGAGCAACTCATTTTAATTTTTAATTTTTGTTGTCCCATTTTACGTTGTCTGTTCCTTCACATTTCTAGGGTTAGTTTTAGCTCGATTTTCCCTATTCATGCTTTGATCGATGGAAAGTTCTTTTCTTTTCGAGATTCCTTGCTTGTTCGAATTGTGATTCCATTGGTCTTACAACTATAAAAAATCACAGAAATAGTATGATATTGCTATTGGCTTATTCAGTAATTTTGTGTTAGTTGCCTTTTAAAGATTAATAAGATTGGTAAAGTCTAGGATAATCTGAATAAACTTAACTGTGACATCTTGTATGGTCTGTGATGTGAATCATTAAGTCTCATCAAACATTGGGTGTGTTTGGTTCACACATGGGAATGGGAATGGGAATAAAAACTTGGTAATGGTATGAGTTTTTGTGAAAGTATTTTGCATGTTTGGTAGTATGGTGGAATTGGGATGATTACCAATATTAATGTTTGGTTATGTATGACCCACTAATGGGAATAAAGGATTTTAAAATACAAAATAAAAAAAAAATAAAAAATCAAGGCAATTGATGACATCCAAAGCACTAATATGAACAAAAAAAAAATCAAAACAAAAATCTAAAAGCACTAATCCAAACTTAAAAATCATATTACTAATAAGATGGAATGATATCTTTTTAATTAGGGAATATGGTTTTTAATTGAAGGGGTAATCAAATCTCATAGTTGTGTTTTAAAAAGTTGTTAATCAAACACTAATTATGATTTTGAATCCCCTTCCTAGTGTGTAAACCCATGAACCAAACACACCCATTGTACCATTCAACAAATGCTACTGAATATTTATGGTTATGGAAACTGCTAGTTGCATTTTTCTTACTTTCTGCTCATTATATCTCATGGACATTCCTGAGCTTCAACCGGGTTCCTAATCATTCTCTGATGATAAATCAAAGTTAATATCTTAATCTGTTCCAACTTTGGGTGTGGAGTGGTGGTTGGTATCTGTGATTTTAGAATTGAAATTGTCTTTAAGATGGGAATATTAATCTCTGGGTTGATTGGCAACAGGGAAAGTGATCCTAGAAGCAGCCATTTTAACAGCTGCAGTTGTGATTGCTCTTACTTTGTACACATTCTGGGCGGCAAAGAGAGGCCAGGATTTTAATTTCCTAGGACCATTCTTGTTCGGTGCTATTCTGGTGCTTATGCTGTTTTCACTGATCCAGGTTTGTGGATTTCACCCATGTTTCATTTGCAATTATGTCCTGCATCCAATGGTATCTGCAGAACTAAATTCTTGTTTGATGAAAGCTCAATATGTTCATACTTTGCTCTGCAGATGTTCTTTCCTATGGGGAAGATCTCAGTGATGATCTATGGCGGTCTGGCATCCATAGTATTCTGTGGGTACATCGTATATGACACGGATAACCTTATCAAGCGATACAGTTACGATGAATATATCTGGGCTGCGGTCGCCTTGTACCTCGATGTCATCAACTTATTCCTATCCCTCTTGAGTATTTTTAGAGCTGCTGATAGTTGAACTGTTGAAGAATGTGCAGTTACTGCTTTCTTTCTACTCTCTCCCAACCTTCATGGATTATTTTGAATGATGCTCGTTGCACCCTTGTTGAACTGTATATTTGTATGCATTATTGATGCCATGATATCGTTATTTTGCACTTTGTTAACTCTTAGTTTTGGCTCAAATGCATTAATATATGTTTAAACTATCCAAATTATTTTAGTATATATTTATTATATTTTATAGTATTAATTTTTATTTAAATTTAAAAATTTTAAAATTTGGCGGCCTGCGGGCTTAAGGCGGGGTAGGCTGACCTATCATAGGCCCATATTTTGGTGGGCTCCGCCCCGCCGGTCCGTTTCGACAGCTCTGGTCTTACTCAAGTGTTAAACTTAATTGTTTTTAACGAATCTTGTTTGGAGGGGGTTACCTTACCAATATGGGACATATTGAAATTTTTTGGATTGCAAAGATCACCCAACTTCGAATGGTTAGAATAGTTTCAAATGCATTACACAAGCATCTATTCACTAAACTTCATCTTCCTAGCTTCCCCATTTATAGTGTTTTTCTTGTCCATTCATCGACGGAATCTCCTTCTTCTTTCTGCCGCAATAGAGAGAAGCCTTGACACGCCTTGCGTCCACAGCTCGTATTCCTTCTGGTTCTTGCATTCAAACTCAACCAGTCCACGCACCTCTGTCCTCAGCCCGAAGTACTTGCGCTGCTCTCCGTCCTCAAACAGGTGCCTCCCCGGCCATGCCGGAATGTCCTTGCACACGTCCAACACAACGTCTGCAAGTTATAAGTTCAAAAATAAGTTATGCCGAATGAAATTTATTTATGAGGTCGAAATTTGCTTTCATGAAATTAATGCAATTAATCACTTACTTTCCTTCTTCTTGGTGATGGTATTCCCAACGTACTTGCTTTTCATCTTCAAGATTACCTTCCCACCATAGTGAATATAAACAGACACAATCTTCCAATGAAGATCACCTGTAGCATAACACATAATAACATAACACATAATAACACCCATGTCAAAACCTGTGACCAACTGAATTGGCCACGTAGGCAATCAGTGCATTTACTGACTTACCGTTGCGTGTTCGCTTGAGAAGCTCACGACCCCGGGCCAGTAATTCTTGGTTACACACGCCCAAGAAATTCTCTTCAACCTCAAGCCCCTCATAGAAGCTGCCACCATTGTAATTATTGTTGTTGCTACCTGCGCCAATTACATGCCCCTTCTCTAGTGAATTAACCGTCGAGATGTTCCAAACTTCCTTCAATGCCCTTGCCTTCAGAGTAGCCGCTCCACGAAGAGCTAAAAAAAAAAAAAACCAAACATAAAGTCTCATTTTCCATTTATACTTTAATCCCCACAGCCCAGTTTTCCCTTATTTTCAGCAACTTGAGCATAATTTCATCCTCTGATACCAAATTGAAACATGTGCTCCATCTCAACTAAAAAGTCTAAGCAGATAGTTGAATTGCATGTACATTTAAGTTTATATATATATTATATGTTCAACAGTTTAGTCCTGACCTGTAGCAGCGGCAGCGGTGAGAGTTGATATATCCTCATGGGAGCGCACGTTTATAGCGGAGCTAATAGACGACATGAGGCGTTCACGTTCAGCGCCCATGGCCTCAGCAGCCTCCACGCATTGCGCCGCCACCAGCATCGCGGCCGAGGCCACGGCCATGTCTGTCTTGGCGGTCACCTCATCCTTCCCGGTGGAGGACGCCGCCGCCGTGGTGGCGGCAACTGCGGCCACCGAAGCGGCAAGTCCGGCCACCGAAACCGCCGCGTGCACCTGCGCGTTCCGCGCTCTCGTCTCTTCTTTCTTCTTGTCCTTCCTCTCCTTCAGCCACTTCCTCACGGCATTCCCGCTCGGCGTGTTGGCGCCGCTGCTATTGCCGCTCTTCATGTTCGTGAACAGTGGCTGGAGGGTGTTGTTTGCTCTCAAGTACTGCATGCATATATTCACCCATGTTTTCAGTTCGGTACTTTTACCATATTGGACTTAATGGGTGATTAATTAGTGGTTCTGTTTTAACAAGATTTTGCATTGATTATATTAGCAGGGGTTTACCCTTTCTTTTTTCCTTTTACCTTGACTGTATCACTGTATACACTCAGTTCATTTGGCAGTAGGGTAAAAAGAGCTGCAGATTTGATATGGATTAGACATTTAGACAGCATGGATGTAAAACAAGAAAATTTTGACTGAGGTACACTTTAGGTGAAATGTCTTGTGATTTTAACCACAAAAAAAAATCGTAAATAAACTTAGATTCAACCAAACTGCGTTCTTAAGGGATGTCAAACTTGAAATTTGTGGTTACCAAGGTAACTGTCAAACCAATTTAATTGGGGTTATCTCATCACTGATACACTCCAATCATGCATCATTTTCACAAGTTCCTCTCATTAACATATTTCAATCTCAGTTAAATATTTTTTCCTACTAAAGAAGCAAAAACAAATTAAATGGAAACTACACAAACCCAAAATCTCAAAACACTATCAAGATTAGCCTTCATAACTGTCAAACTGAAATATATAGGATGAGATGTGAAAAACTGACACTATATTTTAATCTCAGTTAAATTTTTTTCTTTCAAAACTAGTGAAAGATACACAAACCCAAATTTTCAAATTAAAATACCATAAAGTTCAAAGTTATAATAACTGACAAACTTAAATAGGATGAGATTTGAAAAAATAGCACTAAAATGAAGGTCAGATCAGATCAGTATAGTACATCGCAACTTGCAAGCCAGCATATTTTAACTATTAGTAAATCTATTCATTACCATTTCCTAAAAATTACCAAAGCTTTGTACCATACTTGATATATCACCCTTTGGGTATGCTTTCCTTTTTCTTTCTTGATTTCTGTAGCCTTTAATCTTAAGGGTTATATTTGATCCTTTTCTTTTGCATAAAGAACTCAAAGTCGATAGTGTTCTTCAATTCCACAATCCAAATGATGAATAGTTTAATAAATTTTGGCATAAAACAAGTCAAAAGGTGAGGGATTAGACGGCTAAAGCATTCTTGTAAAGAAATAAAAGTTCATTTCAAAAGCATCAAAAGTGCGGTTGTGTTTTTCTTTAACGTTGCTGGCTGCAAAACACTAAGCATAGCTTTGAAATTTGCACTTTAGATCATGGTCAGATCGAGCAAACCTAATCCCTATATAGCCTCTCGACCTAGGAAGACGCCATCATTGACTAATAATGTTTGGGTTCTCATTGATTACAAGGCAAAGTACATTAGTTGTCTCAGCCTAAAAAGGAAACAAGGAATAAAGAGATCTCATCGCAATCCAACTATCCATATTATATATATAAATTTCGAAATGTGTAGCCAAAGTAATTCTTCATTTCTTTAGAAAAATAAAATTAAAAATTAAAAAAAGAAAACACAAAAGGAAAACAAAGAATGAAAAATTGACGAAAGGAGCAACCTCAATAGAGTTGGCCGAACAATTGGCTTAATAACTATAAGATTTTAAATTCTATTTCTGATGTAAGCTATCTAGTGGTCTTCTTAGTTTGACAGTACAATCTAGGGATTCTAGGCTGGTTTAGTGCCTTGTGGCCCAATGTTAGTTCAAGGCGAGTTTCACTTAGAGCGTACTTTTGAGTAGCAGATGCAATACCGTATGAAAAAAATCTAATATAAAGTTAAATTATGAATGATTTTTTTATGGTTTTTATATGGATGCTCTACTTGGTGAAATATAGCATGACTCCCCTACTTCACAACAATAATGTATTTTGGCCATAATAATGATTATAGTTTGACAACACTTAATTAGTAGCAATAATGCATAGTAAATAGACACAACTAAGAAACAATAATGAAACATGATTGAATTAAGGTGGTGGGGGAGAAAGAAATTAACCTTAATGACATCTTCAAACTCCTCGGAGGGGGAGATGGGAGGGCTATCGGTTTCCTCTGTAAGAGAACCGTTGAGCGGTCCGCTGCTATGGGACAGCCTTCCCGACGTTAATGGCGATATTTCTTGCCCATTATGCATCTAAAATTCAGACAAAATTATGATATGAAACCATTGTTGCAGGGCGGTATAGAAGCGCCTATGCGGCTAACTAAAATACACTGTAGTGTGTGAGTGTATATATGTCTTATTATATATATATAATGAAAAAAATTAGTAAGGCCGACCAGATTAACTTGGTTAACTCCATCAAAATGGACGAGTTAACTCAGTCGAATTAGGCGCTAGACCTGGACCGAGGGAGAAATCGTCACAGTTTAAGGGCGCTTAGACAGATTTTTGCAACAGTATATGAAACTGAGATTCAGTTCAAGAATTTGGTTAAAATTGTTGGTGGGGATAGATGGAGATACTTACCGACTGTGACATGATGCGTTCAAGAACGAGCTGAGAAGTTGCAGAGGACCCGAAGGAGAATGTGTTTCCGGAGAGCTTCGCCGCCTCGGTCTCGGCGTCGGCGGTGGTTTCCGGTATGGGGTTGCCGCCGCAGCCGGCGGCGCTGGCCTTGGGAGGCAGAGACGGCGGGTTGGAAGGCGGAGCTAAGGCCTTGCAAAGCTGCAGAGCGGAGGCGCTCCATGATCTAGACAGGAACTCCATGGGCTCTCTTGGGCTTTCCGGCAGCGTAACGCCGTTGGCGAGGGTCTTCTCCGACCACCTGGTATCCATGATTCCGGCCGGAGTTCACTAGACTGCCACAGTAATACAGAGTAGAAATAAACGGGTTTGGTGTTTATGTTTGCGGAGTTTGAGGGAGGGAATAGGAAATTTGTATAGGCAGTAAAGACTAAAGAGCATGGCCCACCGTCCACCTGCAAATAAACTAACTTGCACACTTTGTAATGATATCAACCACATGGTCCACCCGGCCCCCTGTGGATCCCACTCAAACTCCATATTATTAACCATGATTGCAATGATTTTAGTAAAAATATATAGAGTAAATTTTTTGGAAAAAATTGTACTTCTCGTGTCTAAATTATAAGATAATTGTAAAATATGTTTCTTAGTATCGGTCATACTCACTTTTCGTCTCTAAGTTATACTGGGGACAGAATTTACAATTTTAGTATAACTCAGAAACAAAAAGTGAGCACGAAATGACGAAAAATGCAATGCCAATGATAGTTTAGGGACAAAAAGTGAGCATGACAAATACTTATGGACGAATTCTACAATTATTCTATAATTTATGGACGAAAAGTATAATTTTTCTTAAGGGTCAGTTTGGAAAGCAATAAAATGACTTCTAAAAAATATTTTCTGGAAAATGAGTCATTTTCCGAAAAACAATTTCATTTCTGGTGTTTTGATGTATTATGGAAAACTGTTTTCATGTGTTTGGTTCATTTTCTGGAAAAATGGCTAGAATTGTATAATTAAACATTGTAATTATTTTATTTAAAATATAAAAAATTATAATAATATTAAAATAATATTATTGATTAAAAAAATAAAATTAAAAAAAAAAAACGAAAGTACCTAACACAGGTTTCCGGCGGTTTCCTAGGAGGTCTACGGTCATGAGTGATGTGACTTGATTTTGGCCGAGAACATGCGCAATGGTCATTTTGGCGATTCCGGAAAAATAACTTACGGAGATTTTTTCTGTAAATCATTTTCTGAAAAAATGAACTGATTTTCCTTGGTCAACGGAAAACATTTTCCGTTGACTACATTTTTCTGACATTGCCAAACACCGAAAATTCGAAAAACATTTTTCGGAAGACATTTTACAGGTTACCAAACACACCCTAAGTTTCATTTTTTTAACGTTGCCAAACACCGAAAATTCGAAAAATATTTTTCAGAAGCCATTTTACAGGTTATCAAACACACCCTAAGTTTTTTTTTTTTTTTTGATAAATTAATTCAAAGTATTATATTTTTACAAAAAAATATTACATGTTTCACATTACACGGTTTCATATAAATTTTCGACATCAATAATGTTTTTATTGCACTCAGATTTTACAATGCTTTACTCTGATTAAGTAATAATATAAACTCTCCACTCCCTTCTTACATACTATAAATGCAAAATCCAATCTTTGGTTTATTTTACATTATAAGGCCCCGTTTGATAAATGGCTGTTGGCTGATTGAGTTGGTTGTTTAGGTTAGAAGGTATGATTTGTTGATAATATTAGCTGATTGTAAAAAGTTGTTTGATAAGTTGGCTGTTAGCTGATAGTTATTTGGTATAATTTCTTTTCTCAAAAAGCTAATTGAAAAGGCTGCTTTGAGTAGCCTTTTGAATTTTAGCATTTTGGAGTTACAAAAAGCTTATTAACCAAACAACTAATAGTGGTCAAATAAGCCAAAATTGGCTGATAGGCTGATTATTTACCAAACAAGACCTAAGTCTGTTTTTTTTAGTACTACTGACTCGGTTACATTATAAGTCTTAATTTAGTTCAAAAGAGCATTTTTTTTAATCCTTAGCGTGTGGATAAGATTGTCTTTGAAGGAAGGATCCTGTCAGTTTAAAATTAGTTCAATGAGGTTGAGTCAATCAATTTTTATGGAAAAATGTATAAATAGGTCATTTAACTATTTGAGAGATAGTAATTAAATCACTAAACTCGAATAAGTTCTAAATTCATCTTTAAACTTGAAAAAAAAAAAAAGCAATTACCATTTTTAGCAGGTTAACAACAAGTTAGTGTTGATTAGGATGCCATGTGTATTATTATTATTATTATTATTATTATTATTATTATCCTTCTAAGCATTTAACCAAAAAAAAAAAAAAAAACAAGCAAAAAAAAAATCCTACTAAGCAATTAGCATTTCCCTTATTGAGGTGTCGTCATGTGATTGGTAGTTAAATTTATTTATTAGCTATCCTACTAAGCAATTAGCATTTCCCCTATTGAGGTGTCATCATGTGATTGGTAGTTAAAGTTATTTATTAGTTAGTGGTGAGTAGGTCAAATATTTTTTTAAGGGTCAAATGCTCAATAGGATAATAATAATAATAATAATAATAATAATAATAATAATAATAATAATAATAATAATAATAATAAAATAAAAATTACACATGACATCTTAATCAGCACAAATTTGTTGTTAACTAGCTAAAAATGCTAATTATTTTTTTTCCAGGTTTAGCGATGAATTTGGAGCTTATCCGAGTTTGATGACTTAATTACTATCTCCAAATAGTTTGGTAGCATATTTGTATCTTTTTCCCATTTTTTAAAAATAAGATTAGTCATGTGGGACAAATTATATCAATCGGGAGCCCAGGTCCGTCCTACAAGGTGGACTATGGTCAATCATTATTCCATGGACAAAATATAAAGTACATTATTTGTATGCGTGAAATACATTATTGTGCATGATTTTTTTATATATTATCGAATAATGTACTTTTAGTATATTAAAAATGTATATTGCGTTCATAGTTCACACAGTTTCGTGGACCATAGTCCATACAATAATTTGCCGACTACAGTCTAAAAAATGAAATTGTCCTATACTAGCTATGAACATGCAGTTCATTTAAAATGAATGTGTATCAAATATAATAAATTTGTAACATGGTTTGTGAACCCATACAAATAACATGTTATATACTAAAAATAAACTTATATCCGGATTCATCTTGCAATATATATGGAGCTGGGTCCATAATATAAAGATGGGTTGCGTAGTCCGGGATATAAAAGTAAGTCTATAATCACACCCCAAAAAGAAATATTTAAAAAGAAAAAACATCCTTTTTTTTTTTTGGAATTTTTCACGCAAATATCATATTTTTAGATATAAATATTGTCTACATAACATAAGCCATGCCATTTCAACTATCCCAAGAAACTATGCAGTGCTTATCAGAGTTGAGAAGTATTCAACTATTAGCAGCTTGAAAGCGATCTGAGAAACTAATATTGCATTTCAAATTACCAACAATCATTCTGCCCTTTCCCTTTCATTCATCCCCCAGCCCACATTCCTTCTACCTTATTCTTTCAAAACACCAAATTTCAAACACTTTGATTCTCCTGTCACTTTCAATAAGAGAAATTTATACCATTACAAGGCAACCAAAGCAAATTTAGATTGGCGAGTGCTCGCAGAGTGACTGGAAAATGTTTGACTCAAAACTCTTTAATATGACACACTCTTATAAGAGTTTATCTCTTATGCCCGCATAGATAGCTCAATTGATTTTTAGATGCAGATTATAGATTATGACACAGGATTAAGTTTTAACAGCCGCAACATGGGAGTTTCATCATCTTTTGAAAGTAGTTCTTTGTGGTACAAAGATTGATCCTTCCATCTAATGGGTCACAAAGCTTCCGTGATTTACCTCTCTACAATCATGCCAGGCTGGGAATCAGGGATGTGAAACCCTTGGGGCTAAGAATTTCACCTCTTGTGAGCAAAAATTTATCTTATGATTTTGTAGTTGCATTAACAATTTGGTTACAAGTATTGCTTATGATTTTCTTGAATCTATTAAAGATATTGGGTCAATCCTTATACCATGGACCATTGTTCACACTTCACAGTGCATTGTGGACTCTGGTGCATGTGTATATGTCTTATGATATGAATTTTTTTGTTTTGTGTTATGAAATTATGTAGTGAAATTTTATGCTTATAAATACAAATTATGTACCTAAATCAGATTTGAAAAATAAGTAAATATATAACATGAGCATGTATCTTGTATTGTGATTTTTTGTGTCAGTTTGTGTTATGAAATTATCTACCTTACGAATATAAATCATGTACCTTGTTTCGATATATGGTCCATAATCTATTTAAACCCTAATGCATGATATAAATTGCCATATTTGGTTAGTGTGAAGTTGGGCCTTAATTGCTGAAGCCCACATAACCACATATTCCTACAAGATACAAAGCCCATTAAGAAACACAAGAAAATTGTGGGAAGTTTTGTACACTTTGCATTTCAATGAACAAGCAATTCAGGTTCTCTTCTTTTACTTGTTCACTACAATAAGTAACCAAAATGTATGCTTCAGAGGGTTTGATACAAGCAACAAACAAAGGCATTGCAAAGGGGTTAAGATGTGTTCTCCTTGAAACTTTTTGTCAGCCAAATGGCTGTTTCCCTGGGAGACACCTTTTCTGGTCCAAAAGGCTTCAGCAACACAGAGAGCTCGTCGATTCGATCTTGCTGCAAAAGTTGTGCACTGAACTCCAGCAACCCTTCCAAGGCTTCAGCGCGTTGCTTGTAAGACGAGGTATCGAACCTGCGTTGCCTTGAATCTGAGGATGAGCGGCTTGATGCCCCACCGGTGGTGGTTTGATTGTATTCTGAGCCTTCGCTTTCGTTTTGAGGAATTTCATGAGAATGATCAACGGCGTGTGGCTTGCGGAAGGCAGTGTCGAGTGTCTGTACTGTACACTTGTCTTTTGTGATCGAGCAGTCCCTGCTGTGTGGGGAGGGAGTGGAGCTCCGAGTAAACGTGGATTGGGTTCTGTGGACGGGAAAAGGAGTGTCCTCTGAGGAAGCCAAGGGAAACTCGAACATTTTGTCGATTCGTGGAGCATTCACAGAAACATCCAGAGAATCCAGACTGTGAAGCAGACCAATACTAGGTTTACAAGGTTGTTCCACCTTTGCAGTTCTAGTAGTAGACAATGGTAGAGACGCCCTGCGTGTTGACTGGGAAGGCTTGTTGGCTGGAGTATGCGACACTGGAAGCTGCACACGAGAAACGAAGGACCAACGAAGATAACATGATCAGATAAAATCTACAGATCATGGAACTCAACACTCAGTTTCAGAATAGAATTCCAGTTTTAATGCACTAATACGAAAAAAAAAAAAAAAACAAATTTACCAATTCACGAGTTGAACCAGGATTGGATATCCTTAATGGATTTGACTGTCCCCGAGTAGTGGCTGATGTTTTACGAGAACTTGATCTTGGGGTTCTTCCTGCAGCCGGAAATCTTGTGATAGCGGACATTCTAATACCTATGTCATCAACAGTACTTCCAACCGATGGCTCAGAGAAATTTATCCTCAGAGAACTCATAATATCTTGAGCTCCTAGAGACAACCGGGGGGTGTCAAATTCAGCTCCGGAAATACTAGGATTCAATGCCCTATCACTGTAAAATGATCTCCTCTCTCCATCAGTATGCCCGGGAACAGTTTCAGGCTCTACAAATCTTGTTTTCGTTACATACTTTAAACCAGTGCGTTGAACAGGGAGAATATGATGTCTAGGGCTTTCCAACTTCATATGGATCTTCAAGACATAAGGCTGAAGATGCGAGTGTCTCAGTAGTTCTGCAGCCTGGAACAAAATTTTGGAGAGATCGTAATTAATGTAATGATTGCAACTATTATCCAGTTTGGCACTTCCACAGGGTTGAGCCAAGGATGAATCAAAATTCAAACAGCATTTTTGTTTGTCTCCTTGGATTGCAAAATCTGCTTACAAGCATGTTTCTCCGAAGCTATTTTGAAATTTTGATTCATTTAAAAAAATATCGTTCTCTTCAGTCTTCAGAAACTATTTTATATCTACCGAAACAACAGAGAGATGTAGGATACACGTACACTTGGTCTAAGTTCAGGATTTTTTCGCAGCATACTCTTAATCAGCCCCCGACTGGGAAAAAACACAAAAAGAAAGGAGAAAGTTGAGACTTTGAGCGTGTCATCAGCAAAGCAATTAATCAATTTTTAGTTGAACAAATTTTACTAAAAACAACAGCCAATTTTTTTTAAATAAAAATAAAAATTAATGAGCATAAGAAACTCACAGTGCACCGGAATACATGGTTGGCAGTGGAGCGACTATAGATTTATTTATTTTATTAATCAAACCTTGCATATCCTGCGTCATGAAGCAAGTACCCGGCATGAATCAAAACGATTGCAAAACCAATTCATGAAAACGTAATGTCATACGGATCAACAAGTTCGTAGTTCAATCTTATCACAGAATAGAATCTAACTTACAAATGCCTTGAATGCGGGCCTGTGAGCGGTCATTTCATACATGCAGCAGCCTGGATTACACATAGTCGTGTACCCAACGGTCAGAATAGGAGTGTACAAATGTGTCCTACTTTTATACTTACGAAGTTAACGGGTTTACCCAAAGACCAGATGTCTGACTTTGAACCATAAGGTAAATCGGCAAGAAGCTCGGGGCACATGTAACTTGGAGTGCCTACCACCTGTTGCATAGCACAGATGTACATCATAATCAGTATATGAAAATATTATTCCTTAAAAGAAGAAGACGACAATGATGAGATGATGGGAGGAAGTAAAAGCAGAAAATATGCGAGCATTTTTTGCACACTAGTTGACAAGTTACTTACAGAAGTAGTAAGATCACCGGAAGACAAAATCTTTGCAAGACCAAAATCACCTGCAACGAAATTCAACTTGGATTAAAACCTCAAGTTAGTATAAACCATACCAAAGATTCTGTCAGAGCTAAATGGCTTACCTAGGCGTATATTGTGATCTTTTGTCATAAATATATTTGAGCACTGAAGCAAACGCATTATATCAGCCACAATATAGCTTTGAGGATATTAGATAGAATGCAACTCTATATCAATACATCATAAACATAGGCACCAACCTTAACATCACGGTGAAGAATATGGTTTGAATGCAAGTAATCAAGAGCCATCAACAGTTGAACCAGCCACTTACAAAGCTTCTGTTTGTTGTTCGACATTTGGATAATAACAACATAAATTAAAAAAACTAGCAAGAAACTCATCTACATAGTTGCAATAGCCTATGAATCACAAAGGGTGCATAGCTACAAAAAGTAATTCAAATAACCTCCTCAGAGAAAAGAGCTCCCTTTGCTTTTTTGATGACCTCTCCCCTACATAAACAAAGAAATGGCAAAAGTAAATAAAGAGATGTACAAGACAACACGTGGAGGTCTTAGGTTCAGTGTTCCTAAAATATCTAACAATGGAGCTTTACTTACATATCTCCGCCTTCACAATACCCTATTATGATGCAAACATAGCAGCCCTGTAATCGACATTATTGCTTCGTGAATGGCACAGATTAAATTTCTAGACACTTCAAAAGCTATAAAATACAGCCATTATACAACAAATTCATAAGTTGCAATGACATCTTACACCAAGTAGTGTTTGACTGTCGGTGAACTTCAAGTCAACTTGTGAAACACTTTCTTTTTTCGTTGTATTTCATTTAGTGTTATTCGTTTCTCCTTTCTTTCTTTCTTTTTTGTTTTAATCCAAAGCAGGGGTTAGAAAATAGACCAAGTGCCTCTTTTCTTCACGATCAAGGATTAGAGGTCACAGGATATAAACACAAGAGCACAATATAAAAGTTGAAGTCATCTTACGGTAACAGTTCATCATGAGAACCATTTATGATAATATAAATTAAAAGCTTCACAAACCTTTTCGACCCAAGAATCTTTGTACTCCACAATGTATGGATTTCTTGCTCTGGCAATCAGCTCCATCTGAAAACAAAATAAGTCAGTTGCTATCAATAACACCTTTCCTACAATCCTTCAAGCGAGAGACACAGTTATAATGGGCAACCATTTTCTTTAAAAACTATGGAAAGCTTTGCAGCCAAAATTTTAAAACCAATTTCAAATTCAGACAATAGATTATATTGTTTAAAAACTTTATACTCTTCATTATCATTATTATCTAACAGGAAGTCCATCACATTTCATAGATAAATGGATGACAGTTTGCCATAAGGCCAACCTCTTGGTGGGCAGATCTACGTGTTCTCTCAGTCTGACGAGCAAGGCGTATTTTCTTCAAAACATACCTTGAAAGATGAAAGGGGAACTTGAAATCAGAAAAATCAAAATAAGACACAAAAACCATGAAGACCAAAAATAGAATGCATATAACATAAGCCAACAATTTAAACCAAATGGCAGAAACTATTAACATACACACATTCAACTGTAGAAGTCAAAAAAAAAAAATCAAAGAAAGCAAAGATGGCTCACTTCTTCTTTTCTAACTTGTGCCTCACAAGCAGTGCAGAACCAAAAGAACCTTTCCCTATCTGCTCCAGTACTTCATAGTTTTCCATTTCTTAGTCTCTTTGGTCCAGTGGCCTACCCCTATGCTTCAATGTAGCACAACACTTGTGCTGATATGCCACAATCATACAAGCAATAAAGAAGTAAACTTTCCAAATGCAAAGAGAAATTTGTTGAAATTGAAAAGTAATTCAAGAATGCCTACTCTCCATCATTCCATTCTTTTTGAACTTTCAATTTCTTTAAGGGCTCCACCATGAACTCGTGAAGATTAAAGGTAACACAAAAGAAAATCGAAAAAAGTTCAAATTTTGCACAGATTACAAGACAAGATAATCCTCAAATCCTCAATCCTCAATCCAAGAACCATTACATTGAAAGTAAAAGGTGATAAAATCTGCCCAAACAAAGAAAAACAAGATAATATAAAACTACCTGAAAGATTGAAACTTGAAATTGCAGAGGGCAGATGAATGAATGGTGAAGAGTATCAGTCAAAGCAGATCCTCGGCCACTCCATTCTCGAGAGAGAAGGGTAGATGGGAACCCAAGAAGGCGAAATGCAGCAATTTATCTCTTGGGAGACTATCCAAAGGGATTTTAGCGAAATATTTTATCTGGAATGGGGCGGCAAAAGAATTGGAAACCAAGCAAAAGCGAGGCTGATAAAATGAAAATTCAAACTTGAGAAGGCAAGAAAGAAAGAAAGAAGGGGGGTTGTGGGAAGTGGAAGTCACGCAGCGATTAGGATTTAGGAGGCCCCTCCCTACCTCAAAACACCTTACAGGACCAATAGTCAACTGTATAGTGTAATTGGTGTACTGTTTGTTCGTATTTTACTTCATTGAGATTCTGGAAAAGGACAGCAGAGTGCACGGACGATATAGCCAGCTTATTTGGTAGGCCTGTAGGGATTCGGATTATTGATGCATTATGCCACCATGTCGTTCGTGCTACCACATAGTACCATTTCTCTCTTACATTGTACTAAACCATCCATAATCCAGATAATACATACTCCACAAAGAAAACCTCAGTCACTCACTAATGTCTACTAGGTAAATTTGACTTATAACCCTAACTGACAATGAATAAATTATTCTAAATTGCCTATTATTGAGACACTGACTGCTTTAAATTTTTTGTTGGACACAAGAGCAGTCAATTATAGGTGTCTTTTAGAGTGACAAGACCTTCGAGAACACCTACAAACTTTCCATTAATTAAGAACATTCATATCAATGGATTTTTGTGAGTTTTTGGAATAATGAAAAAAAATGATGGTTTTTAACCGATGGGAGGTTGAGATTTTTGGAATTTGTTCTCCTGCAAGGGTTGGTTTCGGCAAGAGAAAGAAAGAAAAAAAAAATTCAAGAGTTCCAGCAGGCGCACTGATGTGCCTAGTTGGGCGCGTGGAAACATTATTTTTTTTATTTCTTTATATGGCATGACTATTAGCACCTTTTTTTCTTTTTTTTTTTCTTGCCCACTTATCTATTTCCTAATGGCACATAAAAATCGTGATAAATATGGAGTTATGTGGATGCTCTAAGTATATCATTCGAAATAAAGTGGCACCATTTTATCTATATCATCGAAAATAAAGTGGCACCATTTTATCTATATCATCCGAATAGTGACTGCAGATTTCTCTCATCACCCAAAAAATGATATCATTTTAAGCATATAAATATACGGAATTCATATACTATAATCTAAATTTGTAAATCATTAGTAAGTCCTGTTTAAAATGACTACTTTCATGGAAGTCCTACAAGTATGATAGTGTATGTTTTGGTATATCATACAAAAATGGAACTTTTCTTTTTCCTTTTAAAAAGGCATTTTGGGATGCGGACACACCATGATGAGGAGTGTATGTTCAAGGAAGGAGAGGAGAGCAAAGAAGTGTGAAGGGGGGAAGGAATGAAGTCGGTGAGATGTGAAGGGAGGTTAGCGAAATCTGATATTTAATTCAATGGAATTATTGCTATTGGTGAGGCAGAGCTGTCTTGCAATCAAAAAATTTCCAAGAAAGGTCCACTCTCCATTATTGATTAATATTGCATATCATTTAAACACTGTTCTCCCTTTAGTTTATAATAATTCTCCGTAATAATTATTGTTAAATAAATTGTACTTTAGTTTTGTCGATGTCTAGCTGACACTCTAGATTATTTGTTTGGTGATGGTTCATATGTGGTTCATTGTGTTAGCAGGGTTCACATGTTCCTTGCAAATGTTCAGTCTGTGATACTCTGAATAATCATACTTCTTGAAGATATGCCGACACTCTAGTTTTACAAGGAAACATCAGCTTGTCTTGACAAAAATGTCAATAAACGGGACAACTCCAATCTAGTTGGTAGGCGGTTGATTTGGTAACCACGAGATTACAATGCAAGTTCACTCTTGGAAGTGACTTATTGGCTTTCTTAATTTGAGCCGATGGACAACATAGGCTGATTTACCTCTTTGTAATTTTGCCGACTAGGATCAGAGACAATGCTTACCCAATGGACACCCTCGGGTGGTAACTTTAAGTTTCTCTCGTCACTAAAAATAATTATAATGAATGAGAAGATTGACTTTTGTATATTTGCCTTGTGTAACAGAAGTTTGGACTTGTGTATGGCATGTTAGAGAGGTTTGAGCTAGGTCTTTTAGTGGACTCAATCGAATTTGGATTAGTGTCGGAGTGGTAGAGATACTGGATGTTATATGCAAAATGCGGATAAAAAACCAGTAAAGAAAGATAAATGAGAACTGTGTAGACAAAAGGCAGTTTATTTCAGCTGGATGCAGCCTCAAAAATTTACAGAAGTTACTCTGGATAGACATGAACAACTTGAGGAAAAAGACCATGCAACATTCTAGTGGTACATATGCCTAGAATGTCTATTTGCAGAAATGGAGGTTTATGGACAAAAGGAAAAGAAAAAATTCTAGTACTGTATGACTTGCAGCTATGAATGTATCAATCTCCTTGTGTTGGAGGCTGAACACAAGCACAAAATGGCTTTTTCTTTTGCCTGTGGTTCGGTCGACCATAGAGAAAATCGCGTAGCAGAACTCTCCTTTTGGTTTCAGAGACTCTGCTTTTCCCTTTGGTTTCTTTATCGCCGTCTAGTTTCAGTAGAACGAACTGCATCTTCTGTACCGCTAACTGCAGCCGCCCGATTTTCTCAGATATCCTTTGAGCGTGCTCCGAGATTCTCCTCCTGCTGATGCTTTCGTTTTCCTCTAACCCCAATGTGGACATGGAATCAGACGAGAAGGATCCAGTTTCGAAATTTTTCATCAATTTGCCACTCTGATCAAACAACTTCAGGACATCAGCCTCGGCTTCATTCAATTGCCCCATCAGGCTTTCATATTCGAGCACTGCTTTGCCTCTTCTGCTCTTCTCAGTAATCTCGAGTTTACTCTTCAAGTCCTTGACTGTAATGTGGAGATTTGTCAATTTCAGGACGTCGGAGTTAAGTCTTTCCAAGACCTTCTTCTTGTTCCCCTCTCGAAGATCTGAAGATCGTTTGGATATTTGCAGTTTGTCCACTCCCAACTCCTTCTCAGACAGTGCATCTGAACCAGGACGCTCGCTTTTTGGTTTCTTCATTGACTTAACATGATGGAATTCGCCATATTTCTGAGCCGTGAGGGGAACCTTTTGCTTTGTCTGCCCATCATTAAGACGGATGTCACCATCCGGGTTGGTAGTTTCCCATAACTCGAGAATTTGATTATCAGCTTCATAGTGCTCTCTTTTGGCCCTATCATAAGATGAGCACTCGGATATCTGGTCAAGCACGATATCTTTTGTCAAAATCCCATTGTCTGCCTCCAGGACTTCAGACATGCGCTTAGAGTTTTTACCGAGCATACTGCTCTCAGTTTTTAACTCTTCAATCTGTTTAATTGCAGCCTGCAGTTTACCATTCATGCTAACATTATCCTCTGCTGCAAGCTGCTCGATTTTGACCAATGTCCTCTCAACAGCTTGAACCCTTGCCACCATATCTTGCAGGTCTAGAAATGCATCCATCACAGTAGCATTTTTCATTTCTCCTAGATTATCTTCATTATGACACTTCGCAACTTCAATTCCCTGAAAATAAGCGAGGAGATGGTTAAAATAGAGGGAAAAAAAAAAAAAAAAAAAAANAAAAAAAAAAAAAAAAAAAACTTCACATACTCGTTCAATCTTATATAAAACCGTGGCATGTTATATTAAAATAGCATCACATAAAACATAAAGCAAGCATTTCATCAGACCTACTTATGAATAGAAGCACTAGTTTTTTTTTTTGGAAATTACTGTCATAGTATACAGAGGACATAATGAATATAGCAATGGACACAGTAAATTCAGACAGAAAAGCAGTTACCTCGTTCTCGGGGTTTTGGAGTTTTCCATCGGTGTGCTTCTCCAGGGATGATATGCATTGGCTCAAAGAAGCAATAGCAGGGCCATATGTGGCCAGTTGAGTCGTAAGACCTTTATTTTCAGCATTCAGAAGTTTAATATCAGCGTCCTTGGAAGTAATCTCAGCTTCGAAGGTTTTGCTCAATTTGACGAGTTCATGAACCTTCTGCTCGTACACACTATTACAAATGGTGGAGATCAGCAATTCACCAAATAGCTCCTCCGCGTCTGATTCCCACGTTGCCAGTTGAGTCTTACGGCCTTCATTTTCAGCACCAAGAATGCTCACTCTTTCTTTCAGAAGTTTGATATCAACATCCTTGGAAGTACTCTCGGCTTCAAAGCTTTCACTCACTGTCATGAGTTCATGAACCTTGTGCTCATACAAACCATGACAAATAGTAGAGATCTGCAATTCACCAAATAGCTCCTCCGCGTCTGATTCCCACGTCGCCAGTTGAGTCCTACGACCTTCGTTTTCAGCATCCAGAATGCTTACTCTTTCTTTCAGAAGTTTATTGTCAAAATCCTTGGAAATAATCTTGGCTCTAAAGCTTTCATTCACTTTCATGAGTTCACGGACCTTCTCCCCATACAAACTGTGGCAAATAGTAGAGCTCTGCAATTCACCAAATAGCTCCTCCGCATCTGATTGCCATGTTGCCAGTTGAGTCTTAAGACCTTCATTAGCAGTATCCAGAATGCTTACTCTTTCTTTCAGAAGTTTATTGTCAACATCCTTAGATTTAATCTTGGCTTCAAAGCTTTCACTCACTTTAATGAGTTCATGAACCTTCTGCTCATAAAAACGGTGACAAATAGTGGAGCTCTGCAATTCACCAAATAGCTCCTCCGCATCTGATTCCTGTGTCGCCAGTTGAGCCTTAAGACCTTCATTATCAGCATCAAGAGAGCTTACTCGTTCTTCCAGAAGTTTAATATCAATGTCCTTGGAAGTACTCTCAGCTTCAAGTCCTTCACTCACTTTCATGAGCTCAGAAGCCTTGTGCTCATACAAGCGATGACAAAAAGTGGAGATTTGCAATTCACTAAATAGCTCCTCCATTTCTGATTCCAATGTGCAGATCTCACTCGTTTGTTTTTGGAGCTCAGAATGCAATGCATCATTTTGCTCTTTCATCTTTCCGTTCTCCTCACGCAAGTGCCAAAGTCCATCCTCCAATAACCGAGTTGCTTCATGAAGATTTCCATTCTCTGTCCTCAAATTATCACTTTCTGTGGATATTGATATTATCTGTTTTGCTAGATCTTCTGTGGTCCTTTTAGCCTCACCGTGCTCTCTTATCAGATTCTGCAAACTTTCATGCAACTCCAACTTCTCTTTGTCGGTGAGACTCAGTTTTTCCTCTACTTCTTGAAGTTTATGTTCCTTCTCCAACAATGAATTATTTTTTATTTCAATATCATGATCCAACTGATTCTTGACAAGTTGAATGGTATTCAACTCATCTTCCGACTTCTGCAGTGTCTTCATAAGGTTAAGATTTTCAAGTTTTAGCTCTTCCAGCATCTTCTCAGTTAAGCTCAGTTTTTCACCTTTTTCACCATTGATTTCATTAAGCTTGTTTAGCTCAGCAGCAAGCATCTTTAATTCCAAAGATTTCTCATTGACACAGTTCTTTAAAACCATGAAAAGGCTCTCAAGAGAGAGCATTTCACCACAGATTACATAATTTTCCTCTTCTAGGCTACGACTCCTTTCCTCCAGGACAGATATCGTCTTAGTCATCAAAGCCTTCTCTTCCTGAAGTTCTAAATGCTCTCTCTCCAAATTGTTGTAATCTCCTTGTAAATTCATCAACCTGCTGCCTAGATTCTCTACCTGAACTTCTAGCAGCTTCTCCTTGTGATCTTTCTCCTTTATTTTTGATTTCATTTCTTCATTTGTCTCTTGCAGTTTAACAGCTTCACTCTGCAACGTGCAAAACCGATCAGATTTATCCCTGTACTCCCGCTCAACGGTGGTCTTTTCTAAATGGAGATTCTCTGCCGCTAATTCTAGCTGCCTCAGCAATGCGACAAGTACAAAATTTTCAACAATATTTTGCTGATTTTCTTCCTCCGTTCTGATTAAAGACTCTTTAATACCTTCAACCCTACTCTGAATATGATGAAGATAAGCCTGGTCCTTGGCAATCCTGTCATTCCCCGCGTGATCTATAACAATGTCAAGGTCCTTCAATAACTTGCACATCCCCTTCCTCAGAGTACTAGCCTGATCGGACAAAGATTTTGCCTCTGTTTTCTGTTCAAGATTCCTTTGCTCCAAGTCTAAAATCAGTTTCTCTGACAATGCAGATGCTTCTAGAAGTTTGTGATATTCGGTCAGCAGAGAGAAACTCTGTCCTTGAAGATCTTGTGCACTTTTCTGCAAGATGAAGATCTGAATTTGAGAATCCAAAGCTTTATCCAGCTCCTCCTCATATTCTCTAGTTCTGCATTGTAAGTCTTCTCGTAAAAGGTGCATCTCAGATTCCATAGCAGACAACTGTTTATTACTCATCTGAATGGAACTTGTATGCTCATTCTTTTCCACATCTAAAGATATCTGTAGCTCTTCTATTTTGCCTAGAGCAGCTTGCTTTTCTTTCTCCAGAACCGAGTATCTCTGTTCAATATCTCCATGCATTTTCTCCAGGTTTTCCAGTCTCAGCAGTGCAGTTTGCAACTGATCAACCAACCTTCCCTGTTCACCAAGAAGATCCACCTTCTCGTTCATTAATATCTGGCATGAATCTTCTAAGCCTTTTGATTTTTCCTTCAGGCTTTGGAGTTCATCGTGTGCATCAGAAAGGGAATTCTCGAGAACAGTGTTCTTTGCTGAGAGCTTTTCCAAGTTCTCGTTTGTTACATGCAGTTCAGTGGTGAGAGTTTCTTTCTCACTGAGTAGAGTTGAATTCTCCGCTATGAGAGACTGGCATGAGTTCTCCAAAGCCTTTATTTTCCCTCTAATTGCTTCTAATTCAGCACTCAAATCCGATAGGGAATTCTCCAGGACAGAGTTTTTCTCGACAAGCTGGTCAAATAACTTTAGCTTCTCCAGAAGAACTTCCTTCTCGCTTCTTTCTTTCTGGCACATGCCTTTCAAGTTGGTATTCTCATCCTGCAACTCCTTCACAGATGACTCGAGGCACTCTGGATTGAACCCTATTGCATGCACCTGCTCCAAAATCGACTGATGCTTCTTGTTCAAATCGTTTAGTTCCTCTTTCAGACAGTATATTTCTTGCTGAAGAGCGTTTCTTTGGTCCACTCGGAGCTCAACCTCCTGCTCAAGTTTCCCTTTCGTTTCGCTCAAGCTGGAGATCTCGTCTTGCATATTTCTCATTGTCATGGATGAGGATACGTTCAGTTCCTCGAGGTTCTTGTTCTCTTCTTTGACCTTCACAATTTCATCTTGCAGTGTTTGATTATTAGTTTCTAGCTCCCTGAAGAGTTGGACCCGGTTCTGCAGCTCTGCAGTCAGAGATCTTAGTTCTTCTTGAACCTGGGCGTGCAAATGTTGCAAAGTTTGGAAGGCGGTTTCGGCTTCAACAAAGCGCAACCGCTCTTCCTGTATGCATGTCCATAGTCTTCCGAGCTCCTTCTGCTTTTCCGTAAGCTCTTGAGTTTGGTTGCCCATCTTCTGCGTTAAAGCTTCAACCTTGGATTGAAGAGATTGATTTGATCGTTCTAACAGAAGACGCTGCTCTTCTGCATCTTTCAACTTGGCAACTCCGTTGTTAATCTCTGAGTTGAGTCGTTGCGTTTCGTCTTGAACAGAAGACAGCTTAGCCTCCAGAGTGGCGATGGTCTCCAAACATTTCTGGTACTGGAGAGCTGCAGCTTCCTTCTCCCGAATCAATTCAGAAATGGCTTGTTTCAAAGACTCGACCTCGTTTTCAGCTCTTTCAACTCTTTCGTTTAATGTTCGGGCATCTTCCTCTGCACATTGTAATTTATTCTCGAGCTTAGCTATCGTCTCCAGAGACCGCATGTACTGATCAAGAGCTTTGTCTTTCTCGGTAGCTATCTTTGCGAGATCATCTTTCAGGGATTGGGCTTCGAGCTCGGCTTTAGTAGCTTTTTGATTAAGCTCCACCGTGTCCTCTTGGGAACAAGAGAGGGTGTTCTCCATTTCAGAAATCTTCTCCAAGCATTGCCTGTATTCATGAAGGTTAGCTTCCTTTTCGGTTTCCGATTTAGAGAGAGCTTCCTTTAAAGTTTGAATTTCTGCTTCAGCTTTGCTTGCCCGCTCGCCAAGTCCCCGAGAATCTTCTTGTGCACGAGAGATTTGTGAATTCAGCTCCGACAGCTTCTCTAAAGCTTGTTGGTACTGAATACGACCTGCCTCCTTCTCAGCTTCCACTCGGGCAAGCGCCTTCCTTAGAGCTTCCTCAGATTCAACCGCCTGATCCAAATCAGGTCGCGATTGAGCTTCAAAACTGTTAGACTCGTTGCTTTGCAGACTGTGTTCTTTGTCGCCTGACTCGTGAAAATTCAGGCCCTTCCTCACCTTCCCATCTGCAAATTTCGCATTGCCCACAGACCCAAAGAGATCATTAACCTGTTTCAACCCCCTCCCTTTTGTTACAGAACCAGAATCCTCAGTGAATGCTCCTCCGTTTCTCTTGGCATCAGAGCTATAATCCTTCGACATTTCATCAGATTCAAAAAGGGAGCGCACTGGGGTTGACTTAGGCGTATAGGAATCAGTACTCGTGGGCGAATCATCAGCAAAACCCATAGGAACTTGGTTCGGAAAAGCTTCTGACATAGTCCTATGAGCATGTCTGATCACCCCCGTCGCGTGGTCATACCTTTCAGCCAAAGCACGGTATGCCCTATAGAAATCCTCCACCATTTTCATGAGCTCGGGACGCTTCTTGTAGTACATTTCTGCCCTTCTCGCAAAAGAATCAGCATCTTCTTCAATGAGTTTGATCATCGTTTTCACTTTAGCATCCATATCTAACAAAGGGAAAAACGAAAGCTCGTTCAGAAAAATGCTGCCAGACAGAAAACAGTAAGAACAAACACATCTTCCTTTCTCCTTAATGCTTCTATCAAACAACCTTTAGCACAAACCGACTAACGAATCAAGCAGAACTCACAAAGAACAAGAAGACAACAAAGAAACCTCATATACTTTACCACTTTTGTGCAAGTAAAAACCTTGTACACTAGATAACACTATAACAGCAAGACAAAACGGGCAATAAACCTATAGAAAATGCACATTTCAGATCTAGAGGTTCAAGGAAGGATACCTGTGAGATTCTCCTGAAGCCATTTCGAGTTCTTGGGGCTAATGTGGCTATCCCACCACCAAGAGTACATGCGCCTAGAGTCTGCGTGCGACAATTTCGCCATCCCTCAACTTTGAAACTCAAGGAATATGCCAAAACCACCCAATGTTATTGAACCAGGCAGTTAAACCAGAACTTTTGATCACCCAATTTGACAGTTACAGTTGATACAACCTCTGATCTCTCCACCCTTACACCTAGCCAACCAACAAACAGCAATGATTCAAATGAGATGAAGTGGACTAATTACAATCAGACAGTTAAGATCACATATGGTAAGACTGCAGGTAAAAAAGGTAAGCAAAATACCTGAAATTTGAACAGCAATTCTCCAAGTCCAACAAAATAGACAGAGTAAAAGCTGCCTTCTGAAGGTTTTTGAAAAAAAATTACCTTGCAGAACACTGCAAAACAAGTTAAAGATCAAAACCCCAGATCAGATCTGTCATAATTGCAGGAAATCAAAAAACTTAACCAGCTAAACATCAAGAAATCATATTTACACTTTGTTTCTAACAATCCCATGATCACCCAGAACAGTTACAATTTTTCCTCACACCCACATGACAATGAAATCTGGGAATCTCTGTCATCAATAAGCTGATCAGCCATGATTTTCAGCGCCATGATCACAGCCCAATCAGAAGATAACAGAAACAAACTTTACATATATTCACACACACACAGAGAGGTAACCAAACAGGTCATTAATTTTGCATGCTGAAACTGAAAAATGAAATCTTGGGAATCAGAAACTGACCAGAAAACCAAAAACTGGATCGCGTGACTTCAATGGCCGCCAGGAAAACCTTCCGTTTCGATCACCCCATTTCTGTTGGATCCTCCCCCTCTGTCTCTCTCTATCTCTATCTCTTTCTGTCTCTCTCTCTCTCTCTCTGGAATTTTGCTTGCGCTGGTGGCTTTTTGGCTGCGGTTAGGCTGGCTTTTGCTTAGTGTGTCAGCTTTGCAGCAAGTGTCAAAGTGGAAATAATGTTATGAGAAGAGGGGCAATCCCAGTAAAAGACAAAATAATCAAACTTTTTGAAAAACAATATTTCTTAACGTGTGTATCCAATATTTCCTGTGTTCTGTCTTTTCTCTTCTCTTCTCTCTCTTTTTTTTTTATATAATAAATTTCCTCGAAATTATTCTTGGCTGCCATCATCATTGGTTAATAAGAAGGTTTTACATGAATCACCTAACACTCATACGCTCAGAAATTACGATGTTGTCCCTTGACCGAATTCCCCCCTTCCAAGATGCTGTTTTTCGAAACAACTCTAATCAAGTTGGTTAGTATATTAGCGTAATAATCACATGATTCTAATAAGTCATCTACCAAATCGGTAATTACAATACGAGATTTACTCGGTGCACACTTTTAAGTAATAGCTACGATTTTACTTGTAAAGTTATAATAAGTCACATATTAACCTTCTTGGTTTGAGTCGGTCAGTTATAAACAACCTAGGTTAGTTTACCTCGTGATCCTCTAATCTTTATTAACTATAATTACAATACTAGATTTATTCGGTGCACACTTTCAAGTAATAACGATTTTACTTTTTAACTCAAAAAAGATGATGTTCTTTATTGTGTTTGAGGATGTTTTGACCAGCCTCGATAATAATCTTTTAAAATAATTATGCTTAGTACATAAGTAAATCATTTAGAATCACGAAGTGTAATTTACTAATTATAGTCAAATCACGTTATTAGCGCTTGTTTAAATTATTAATTCACCGGAAACCGCAAATATAATATTAGGGTTTTGATTTGTGGCCACGCATGTAGTCGGCTTAGTTGTTGGTCATTGTCATAAAATTAATAAAAATTAGCAAAATTACTTTAAATTTGAATAATAAACCTAACGAATAAAATAAATAGTTAATTAAGTCTCATAAGAGAGGTAGGTGTGGGGGTAAATGTGTAAATTCAGTTGATGCATAAAAAGGATGGAAGACAGCGCCGAGGTAGGGTGAATGTACTTACCAGGTTGAGGGGGGGGCGGCTTGGCCGGTGGGTCGGAGCCACTCGGAGTGGTCTTTATTCGTCACACGACACAAAATTCTCAATTACATAGGGCCCACGTGTGTCATGCATCAATTTCTCTTCTTTTTTTTTTCCCTCTAATTCTCATAAGTGCCCAATTGGATTATTCTCTTCGCCTTGGATACCGTATTATGTATATGCGCACATATCATGTATGCACAAAAGTCACAAAACTTGGTCATGAAGGAGTGATTAGAGCAGAAAGGATCGTGCAAGTGTATCGTGAACAGAATCAGGTGACGGATGAATTTGTCAAGTTTGTGCTTGTTGGAGAGACGAACTCGATAGAGTTTGAGAGATGTAAAAATCGGGTTATTTTTTACCATATTGGTACTTGTACGCTATGCTTCGTTTTGTTTAACACTTAGCTGCAGCTTTTGTTTTTTGGTTCCCCCACCCCCCTTTGAGATGTAAAAATCGAGTTGTTTTTTACCAGATTGGTGCTTGTACGCAATGCTTTGTTTTGTTTGACACTTAGCTACGGCTTTAGTTTTGGGTCCCCCCCCCCCCC